>NC_135986.1:8569474-8594474 GCF_053455715.1 Rhinoraja longicauda
AGAGACACACACGGGGGGGGATTGCGGGGGGAGACGGGGCGATTGGGTGAATGTGAGGGGCTGGGGGTCCCGGAGCGGGGCCGGCGAAGGGATCATCGCCCGGGACTGACAGCTGGAAGATGCGGCGGTGAATGTGAGGAGCCGGAGCCCGGAGCGGAGAGACTGCGGCCGCCCTCTGGGATGCGCTCAGAGCGAGGGTTTATTAATGAGCCGCAGCGCTGAGGTGAGCAGATATTTCACCGCGAACTTCACCTGCTCCCTGAACTTGGACTGGGTCACCGCGTAAATAAATGTGTTGGTGCAGCAGCTGAGATTCTTCAGAAAATACCCGACGTCGTTAAAGATCCATTGAGAATCATTCCCATCAGTTCCAATCCCTGTGATCTGATAATGGACGACGTTTACAACCACCGTCAGCCACAGGAGGATGAAGCTGCCGGAGATGGTGAAGAGTAAAACCACAGACCTCCTCCTGCTCTCCATCTCCGGGTCACTGCGCTTCTCCCACTTGCTCTGACCCCTCAGCCCCTGACGGACCCGACTGGCCACTAAAATGTGCCGGACTGTCAGAGCGTTGAGCAGCAGGATCACAGCGAAAGGGAGGAACGGAGTTAAAACCGTGTCGATCCAGTCAAATGCCACCCACCCGGGGTCAGTGTAATAACTGTCCACCGTGTCACAGCCCCACGGGACATTGTCGATTGTTGTCCAGGGTTTATATGTGAAGTAGCGGGGAATGTTTTTCAGACACAGCAGAACGCCGGCTGTTGCGAGAACCGCAGCCGCAGTTTTCCCGGTGCAATATTTAGTTTTCAGCTTCTGGCAACAAATGGCGACAAAGCGATCAAAGGTGAAAGTGACGGTGAACCAGACAGAACAGTCTGTAGCTGCAGTCCTCAGTACAAGGTTAACACTGCACACAGGGGTGATGGTCAGGAAACTCCAATAAAAGTAATAGTATCGGATCCAATACAAAATGACCGCGGTGATCAGGGTGAGTAGATCGGCTGCTGCCATGGCCACCAGGTAGCGAGTGGTGCAGGTGGAGAGGCCGCACTTTCCCCGGGACAGGATCACAATCGCCACTAAATTCACTGCGGAAAGAGAAGGGGACGGACACTGGGCATTACTGAACACGGTCTCCGGGGCTGAACACCGGCTCCACTTTCAGCTGGAGATCAGGAGTGTTGGAGTCGGTGCGCGGCTGCAGGTTTAACAATGTCAGACCCGGCTCCGACTGTGCCCGACCTGCCTGCTTCAGGGGAGAGGAGATTAGGCGACGGGCGGGGGTAAAGGGCGGGGAGGGAACGAGCAGCCGCCCGCTACAATAGGTGGAATGGTCCTGACTACAGTTAACCCCGCTCACAGTCTCTGATGGGGCCGGTTTCACAGACTTAACCGTGACCGGCCACGTTTAACCAGGGCTCTGGGAACTCGGCATCTGATGGGGACGACGAGGGTTCCAGAGGGAAGGCAGAGACAACTTAGGATCCGGCAGCAGAGCGGCTCCGTTAATGGATTCATTCCACAGTGAGTTCAGTTCTGTAACAACACACGCCGGTAGATCCGCGGCAACTGGTTCAGGAGATCGATCCAATTATTGACCAACAGGCGGGTGGAATCCGACTGTGACAGACTCCACAGTGAGACGTGTCCACAGGAGCTGGTGTTCACTGATCAATAACTCAGACACAGTGAATGTCACAATGTAAACCCCTTCCCAGTCACACCGTCCCGGAGAGCTGCCTGTCCCGAGCACTGGGACAACTCTGGGCAAGGTCCCACTGAAGGCAAGAACAACATTCTAGTGGGTCCCGGCAGTGGGAGAAAAAGAGGCTTAGTTTCGGCTGTCTGAAAATGAGAAAAATCACAGCGTTAATTCAAAGATATTTCATTTAGAGGATAGATATACTCCACATATTCTTGCACATCGACCATCAGTTGGGAATCTTGTAACAGAATCAGAATCAGGTCAACATCTGTGAACACACGGAGTTATAAAACTTGAATTGTTCTGCTCACTTACCAGGGACTCCAACGGCAGCAATGATCACGTACAAGATTTTCTCCACGTCCATATATTCCCAATAATGGTGCCCCATTTTCTCTGCCCATCGACGTGTCCCTGTGAGATACCGGTAATCTCGTGGAATGAAATGCTGGGGCAGAACATTCCCGGAGATTTTATACCATTTTCCGTCTCCACCGGGACAGCGAAGTTTCAAAAGAGTTTTAAAAAATAGAGATTTTGAAATGATTCGCAAACAGATGACATCAGCCAAGTGAAATCCCTGCTGAGACAGGTCGTGATTTATTCAGGGAATTGATTAAGAAACTCCAAAGACTGGGAATTGTGGCGATACTGAGGAATGGAGATAGGGAGCGCCTTTGTTCCAGCAAAGGGGATATTGTTTCAAACTCCATCGGATCTAACTCTCCACCACATGTTGTTTATCTGATTTCCTTCACTCAGCAAGGCAATCCCAAATTCAAGGGACCGTCTCAAGGCTTCTGGTGCTTAGTTTGAAGATGGACTGAACAACCTTTGTCCACAGCGTGATGAATTAGTTCAACAGATCACCTCAGACTAAAATGGCCCTCCACTCTGTATTAACACTCAATGTGATCGCGGCTGAACTGATTGTAACCTCAGCCCCACACTCCAGGCGACCCCTAGTAAGCATTTAGTCCTTGCTTGCCTGGAATGGATCTAGCTTTGCCTTGGGACAACAACATTCTCTACCTTCAGCACCTCTGAGGAGGGAACGACCCAAAGACTCACGACACTCAGTGAACAGAACCATTGCCGCCTCAGAATTGTCCTAAAAGTAGAACAAACGGCGAGTGATGCATCATCTCTCCCTCCTCTCTATCTCTCTCTCTCTCTCTCTCTCTCTCTCTCTCTCTCTCTCTCTCTCTCTCTCTCTCTCTCTCTCCACCTTTACTGCTATTCTCGCTCTGAACTGTTACTCTATCCCCTACACTCTCTATTCTCCCTCTCTGTGCCGCCCGCTCTCTGCCAACCTCTCTCCCCTCCCTCTCCCACTCTTACTGCATCCCTCCCTCCTTCTCCCTGTATCTCTCTGATGTTCCCCTCTCACCCTTTTGCCAACCCACTCGCTCTGAACTCCCCTCTCTCCTCATTTTCGCACTCTCCATTTGATAGTTCACCCCCCCTCCACCTCTTCTTTCGTCTTCTCCTCTACCTCTCCCTTTTATCTTTGTACGACCTATTTCTCTATCCATTTCCCTAACTCTCCATCACTTGCCATCACTTCTCTTTCCAACGCCTTTCTTGGCAAGTGCAGTTAAAACGGTTAGCCACCATGGGATGTAACAGCTGTCCCTATACCCCCTTCCCTCACGATCGAGCAGCCCTTCCAGGTGAGAGAGATATTCACCTGCACCACCTCTAATCTCATCTACTGCATGTGGTGTTCCAGATATGACCTCCTTTATATCGGCGTGGTGAAATGGAGACTCGGCGACCGTTTTTTGTCGAACACTTACCCTCGTTGTGCTAAGGCTTGCCGGATCTCCCCGTTGCTAGCCATTGTAACCCCCCCTCGCACACTGACCTTTCTGTCCTGGGCCTCCACCAGCGCCAGAGAGGTTACATTAAAACAGAAAGAACGCCACTTCATAGTCCGCTTGGGAACCTTGCAACCTAATGGTATGAACATTAGCAAATGTCAGGTAACTAACGTGCAACTCCCCGCTTTCCCTCGCTCTTTCTCTTGCTTCACGCGGACTCGCAACTGTTCATCGCCTCCACCTCCACCTTCAACCGGTATTCACTCCTCTCTCTTTATAATTCCAACCTGCTCAATCCTTACCTCCCAACTTTTACCTTTTAACCTCTGGTCTCAACCACCTAACTATGAAAACGGTATTCACCCACTCATCATTCAACTCGCTTTGTCCTGCTGTTCCAGCCTTCTCCACATTCCCACCAGAATCAGTCTGAAGAAGGGTCTCGAATCGAACTTCACCCATCCATGTCCTTGGCAGGCTTAGCTAGTTCGGCGTGCCCTCTACAACTCTCACCAACTTCGACAGATGCACCATAGAAAGGATTTTATCAAGATGCACCACAGCTTGGTTTGCGAACAGCTCCGTACAACAACGCAAGAAATTGCTGCGAATTGTCCAAATCATCACACAAAGCAACCTCCCATATATTGACTCAATTTATAAACCACGCTGCCTCGTCAAGGCCAGCAGCATAATCAAGGACGAGTCGCACCCTTGCCACTCCTGCTTCTCCTCTGTCCCATAAGGCAAAGTGTATAGAAGTGTGAAAATGCACACCTCCAGTTTCAGGGACAGCGTCTTCCCAGCTGTTATCAGGCAACGGAATCATCCAACCACAAACAGAAAGCAATGCTTAACTATGATCTACCTCATTGGTGATCCTCGGACGATCCTCGATCGGATTTTGCAGGCTTTAACTTGCACTGAACGTTATCCCCTTATCATGTATCTATACTCTGTAAATGGCTCGACTGTAATAATGTATTTTGATTCCACTGACTGGGTAGCACGCAACAAAATCTTTTCACGGTACCTCGGTACACATGTGTTAGCACGTGTGTGCGAGTGTGAATGTATGAGACTGTGCAAATGAGTCGGTGTGTGTGCGTATGCGTTAGTGTATGCGGTTGCAGGAATTTCAATGATTCAGTGATACGTTATTATCAAGTACCCAGGTAGAGTGAAATGCTTAGTTTTGCAGACAACCCGGTAACATCATGCAGCAGACCTCACCGAGGCGGTACAAAAGTGTCGCCACATTTTGACGCCGGCAAAGTTACAAACGTTGGCCGGATAGTTCTATCTCCTGCCTGCAGTCGCACCGCGGGTAGCCCCTTTGGTCTCGGCGGCGTTCCTCGCTCTCCGACGGTCTCTGCTGTGGCTCGCGGCTCCCACCTCGCTCCCGAGGCGCGGCTCTCATCGCCATCCGCGGTGGGCGAGCCGGGCCGACCGGGCCGACTGAAGGGCTTCGCCGCGGTTACCGGGAACACCCCGACCACGCTGCACTGCGCTGCTCGCCGCGAACATCCCAGGATACACTCAATCCCAAAATGTGCACGTGTGCATGCGGGTCTGCGTGTGAGAGAGCGGTAGAGTATGTAAGAGTGTCTATATTTGTGTGTGTGTATGTCTGTGCGAGTTCGTGAGTGTGCGTGTGAGTGTGTGAGCATTAGTAAGTGTGGATGCAAGTGCGATTGAATGTATCTGTGTCTCTGAGTGGGAGAGTGCATGTGGGTTTGTGAAGGACAATGTTTGCGTCTGTTCGTGTGTGTGGCTGTTTGTGAGAATGTGAGAGAATATGTGGGATGTGAGTTTGTCAGAGTGTTTGAGTATATAATTCTTTGATAGTGTGTGTGTGTGTGTGTGTGTGTGTGTGTGTGTGTGTGTGTGTGTGCGTGTGTGGGAGAGTATATGATGGTGTTGTCAGAGAATGTGTTCGTGTGTAAGTATGTGCGAATGAGTACGTGTCTCTTCGTGCTAGTGCGTGTGAATATCTGTTAGTGTGAGTGCATGTGTACGTGTGATTGTATGTGAGAATGTGTGAGAGTATATTTGATGGTTTGTGATTGCATTTGAGAGATTGTGTGTGTCTTCGTGCGCGGGTATGTGTGTGCGTGTTTGACTGTGTTTGAGGGTGTCAACATGTGTGTTTGTAATGATGTAATGTCATACTGTGGGTTTTAGTGACGACGTAACACGCTGTGGGGCATTACTGATGGAGTGACACACTGTGCAGTGGAACTGATGGAGTGACACAATGTATGGTAGTAATGGTGGATTAACACACTGTGGGTTGGTACAGATGGAGTGACACACTTTGGAGTTGTATTGATGAAGTGACACACTGCGCAGTAGTACTGATGGTGTTACACACTGTGCAGTGCACTAATGGAGTGACACAATGTGGGGGTAGTACTGATGGAGTGCCACAATGTACTGTGTTGTTGTTGTTCGTACTTCGGGTTGGAAGATGATCTTCCCAGCTATGGACAGGAGGGAGATGCCTCGATGATTGTCGCAAGACTGGCGGTTGCCTTTCCTCTTGTAGATGTGGAGGATGCTGACATCTTTCAGCTGTTGTGGGACCTTCCCTTCATTCCACATGGACTGGAAGAGTTCAGTCAGCTTCTGCATCATGACAGGGCCTCCTGCTTTGTACACTTCAGCAGGAATTGCATCTGATCCTGGTGCTTTGCCACAGGAAAGTTGCTTGATGGCCTTTGTGACTTCTTCTTCTATCGGGAGGTTGTCAAGTTCCTGGTTGATCTCCATCTGAGATAGGCGAGTGATGGCCTCGTCGTTGATATTAGCAGGGCGATTGAGGACCTGGTTGAAATGTTCAGCCCATCTCTCCAGAATTTGCTTCTTCTCTGTCAGCAACTGGGTCCCGTCTGCACTGAGGAGGGGAGAGGAGCCATACGCAGCCTTCAATGCATCGTAGAAACGCTTGGTGTCGTGACTGTCTGCGTAGCCCTGGATTTCATCGGCCTTCTTGCTATACCATGCGTCCTGCATCTCACGGAGTTTCTTCTGTACCTTTTGTCTTGCCCTGGCAAAGGCATCTTCGCTAGTGACGTGAGGTCGTTCTGGTGTGCACTGAACAGTTGGTGTTTTTCTGATAGCAGCGCCTGTATCTCTTCATCGTTCTCGTCGAACCAGTCCTGGTTTCTGCGGGCAGCTGGCCCGAGGTGTTCGTGGGCGATGAAGTACAGTGCATCTCTGAAGGCCACGCACTCTTCGTCAGTGCCGTCCTGGTCATCATGGGGTGTGTCCACCAGGTTGCCATCAAGGTCTCTGGAGATTTCTTCTGCAACTTTGCTGCTCTTCAGTTTGGAGACGCTGAGCCTCGCCGTATGCTATTTAAGCTAAATAGTCGATGGGGGGTGGGGGGGGTCTTTCAGATCGGTTAAAAAATGGTGTAGTTCAAGGGAAATAGAGTATAGGAATAATTAAGCAACACCCCAGAATTAATGGGACAGACAGTTCACGAAGCCATGGGAGAGAATGGCCAAGTGTAATAGGAATCAGTGTGGAAGCTGAGATGAGCAAAGGATTAAACCTAGTATATATGAATGCGCAAAGTATAAGAAGTAAAGTGGATGAGCTTGAGGCTCAGTTAGAGATTGGTAGTTATGGCATTGTGGGGATTAGAGAGACGTGGCACAGGAGGGTCAGGACTGGGAACTGACTATTCAGGGTTATACGTCCCATAGAAAGCACAGGTAGTTGGGCAGAGGAGGTGGAGTAGCTCTGTTGGCGAGGGATGGAATTCAGTCCCATGCAAGGTGTGACTTTGGGACTGACGACGTCGAGTCACTGTGGATTGAGTTGAAGAATTATAAAGGTAAGAAGACACTAATGGAAGTTATGTACAGACCCCAAACAGTAGCCTGGATATACGGTGTAAGTTGCAGCTGGGTTTAAAATTGGCATGTAACAAAGGCAACGTCACTGTAGTTATCGGGGATTTCTATATGCAGGTAGACTGGGAAAATCAGGTTGTTTCTGGACCCCAAGAAAGGGAGTTTGGAGAGTGCCTCCGAGATGGATTCTTAGAGCAGCTTGCACTGGAGCCTACCCAGAGAGAATGCAATTCTGGATTTAGTGTCGTCCAATGAACCAGATTTAATAAGGGAACTCAAGGTAAAGGAACCGCTTGGAGGTAGTGCCCAAAATATGATTAGTTTTAATCTGCAATTTGAGAGGGAAACGGTTAAATATCAGTGTTGCAGTTGAATAAAAGGGACTATGACAGCATGAGAGAGGAGCTGGCCAAAGTCGAATGGAAAAGGGACCTAGCAGGAATGACGGTGGAACAGCAATGGCAGGAATTTCTGGCACAATTCAGAAGATGCAGGGTCATTTCATTCCAAAGAGAAATAAAGATTCCAAGGGGAGTAAGAGGCAACCGTTGCTGACAAGGGCAGTTAGAGATGGAATAAAACTAAAATAAAAGATGTATAAGATAGCAAAGGGAAGTGGGAAGCCAGAGGAATGGCAACTTTCAAATGACAGCGGAATATAGCAAAAAGGGCAATACGGGGTGAAAATATGAGGTACAAAGCGAAGCTGGCCTAGAATATATATAAGGAAATAAAAGCTTCTTTAGGCATGTTAAGAGAAAACAATTAATAAAGAGAAATGTTGGTCCCTTGAAGGCAGAAACGGGTGAAATTATAATGGATAACAAGGAAATGGCGGGAGAAGTTGAACAGGTACTTCGGAACTGTCTTCCCTCCGGAAGACACAAATAATCTGTCAGATGTACTAGTGGACAGAGGATCAAGGGAGACAGAGGAACTGAAAGAAATTTGCATTAAGAGAGAAATAGTATTGCGTCGACTGATGGGACTGAAGGCTGATAAATCCCTAGGGCCTGATGGTCTGCACCCGCGGGTACTCAAGGAGGTGGCTCAAGAAATCGTGGACGTATTGGTGATCACTTTCCAATGTTCAATCAGTTCCCGTGGATTGGAGGGTAGCTAATATTATGATTTGACCCAGCTATTTGCAAATGTTTTTAACTGGTCTTTATACATAAATTATGAGTGGCGCAGATAGATTGGTCAGAAACGGCACGAACGGCATCAGTGGGCCAGCGGTAGTGTTGCTGCATCACAACGCCAGAGACGCGGGTTGGATCCTATCTACGGGTGCTGTCTATATGGAGTTTGTACGTTCTCCACGTGACCTAGGTTTTCACCAGATACTCCGGTTTCCTCCCACACTTCAAAGATGCACAGTTTTGTTGGTTAATTAGCTGTGGTAAAAGATTGTAATTTGCCCCCAGTGTGCAGGATAGTGCTAATGTCCTGAGATCGCTGGTTGGCGCTGATTTGATGTGCCGAAGGGTCTATTTCCATGCTGTATCTTTATATTAAATTAAATTTGCGGGTAGTTCTTTTTTACATTATATTTGTGAGTACCTGGAACTTCTTTTGGGAGTGTTGGTGGGGGGAGACGTGACAATGCTTCAGCATCTTTGCTGATATCTATTCCTCACGACAGGTCGTCAACATGAAACATGGAAATATCCTGTCCAGTTCCACTCTAACCAGGCCTTTCACTATTCGATGTTTCAATGAGGACCTCCTCATCCTTTTAAATTCTAGCGAGTACAGGTCCAGTACCGTCAAATGTCCATCATACTTTAAAGGGAGCGGTTGGACCATTCTTCAATATGTCTTGAAACATCACCTCCACGTTCTGCAATGTGGAGAGGTTTTGAGAACTGACAATATTGTTTCACTTGACACTCCAAACTGCCGCATGTGCCTGCATTTGGCTCGTTGCACACTAATCCCTGCTAAATCAATATTTTGAATCATGGTCACGGTGTCGAAAAATCATAAATGATGCGTGAATCAGGAGCTGGATACTTACAGCGCCGTCCATAATATTTGGGACAAAGGCCCATCATTAATTCATTTGCCTCTGTACTCCACAATTTGAGATTTCTAATAGAAAACATCACATGTGTTTAAAGTGCACATTGTCTGATTTTAATAAAGGGTATGTTTATACATTTTGATTTTACCATGTAGAAATTACAGCAGTGTTTATTCATAGTCCCCCGTATATTTCAGAGCACCATAATGTTTGGGACACAGCAATGTCATGCAAATGAAAGTAGTCATGTTTATTATTGCAGCCATCTTTAGCTTATACTTGTTTTGGGGGCTAGTCCCCTTCAGTTTTCTCTTCACCATATAAATGGCATGCTCAATTTGGTTCAGATCGGGTGATTGACTTGAGCACTCTACAATTGACCATTTTTTTAGCTTTGAAACACTCTATTGTTCGTTTGGCTGTATGGTTGGGATAATTGTCTTGCTGTAGAATGAACCACCGGCGAATCAGTTTTGAGGCATTTGTTCGAACTTGACCAGATAGGATGTGTCTTTTCCACTTCGGAATCCGTTATGCTACTACCATTGGCAGTTGTATTGTCAATTAAGCTAAGTGAGCAAGCGCCTTCAGCAGCCATACGTGCCCAGGCCATAACACCCCCGCCACCGTGTTTCACAGATGAGATGGTGTGCTTTGGATCTTGGGCAGTTCCTTTTCTACTCTAAAATTTGATCTTGCCATCACTCTGATAAGTTAATCTTCGTCTCATCTGTCCACAATACCTTTTTCCAGAATTGTGGTTGCCCTTTTAAGATAACAGTATTGTTATCTGTACCCTGGCCATCGTTTTTTTGCGGCTAACTAATGGTTTGCAACTTGCAGTTATAAACCTGTCCTATTCATGTATCTGTCTAAATGTTTCTGAAACGTTGTAATAGTACCTGCCTCAACTACCTCCTCCGGCAGCTCGTTGATCAGCCACCACCCTTTATGTGAAAAAAGTTACCCTTTATGTTCCGATTAAACCTTTCACCACTAACCTGAAACCTAAATCATCTGGTTCTCGGTTCACCTGCACTGGGCAAGAGACCATGCGTCTACCATATCTATTCCTCTCATGATTTTATCCACCTCTATAAGGAATAGAGCCCCAGCCTGCTAAACCTCTACCTATAGCCCACGCCCTCGAGTAATGGCAACTTCCTCGTAAATATTCTCTGCATCCCTTCCAGCTTGATAACATATTTCATATAACTTCGTGGCCAGAACTGAACAAAATACTCTATATGCAGCCTCATCAACGTCTTATAGAACTGCAACATGACCTCTCCTCTGTTATATCCAGTATTCTGACTGATGAAGGTAATTGTGCCAAAAGCTTTTTGACAACTCCATCTACATGTGGTGCGACTTTCAACGAACTATGTACCTGCAATACAAGATCCCTCTGCTCTCCGACACTCCCCAGAGCCCTGCCATTCACCGTGGCGGTCAGACTGCTGTCCGTGTTAGAATTCCCAAAATGAAACAACTCACACCTCAGAATTACATTGCATTAATCACTCTTCGGCCCACCTGACCAACCGATCAAGATGCTGCTGTATTATTTGACAACCATCTTCACTATCTTACAATTTGGTGTCAATAAATAGTTCCTTGTTTTTGTTTATGTTGAGTGTTTTGTTTGCATCAATGATTAAATGGGTGTTCTTTCTCTTATCTGTAATTTGATTAATCAAAATCCATGATTTAACCAATTGTAGATGTGCCATTGTAGAATAGACAATAAACAATAGACAAGAGACAATAGGTGCAGGAGGAGGCCATTCGGCCCTTCGAGCCAGCACAGCCATTCAATGTGATAATGACTGATCATTCTCAATTAGTACCCCGTTCATGCCTTCTCCCCATACCCCCCTGACTCCGCTATCCGTAAGAGCTCTATCTAGCTCTCTCTTGAATGAGTTCAGAGAATTGGCCTCCATTGCCTTCTGAGGCAGAGAATTCCACAGATTCACAACTCTCTGACTGAAAAAGTTTTTCCTCATCTCCGTTCTAAATGGCCTACCCCTTATTCTTAAGCTGTGGCCCCTTGTTCTGGACTCCCCCAACATTGGGAACATGTTTCCTGCCACTAACGTGTCCAACCCCTTAATAATCTTATACGTTTGGATAAGATCTCCTCTCATCCTTCTAAATTCCAGTGTATACAAGCCTAGTCCTCCAGTCTTTCAACATATGACAGTCCCGCCATTCCGGGAATTAACCTAGTAAACCTCATTAGCAAGAATATCCTTCCTCAAATATGGAGACCAAAACTGCACACAGTACTCCAGGTGCGGTCTCACTGGGGCCCTGTACAACTGCAGAAGGACCTCTTTCCTCCTATACACAAATCCTCATGTTATGAAGGGCAACATTCCATTGGCTTTCTTCACTGCCTGCTGTACCTGCATGCTTCCTTTCAGTGACTGATGCACTAGGACACCCAAATCTCGTTGTAGGTCCCCTGTTCCGATCTTGACACCATTCAGATAATACTCTGCCTTCCTATTCTTACCACCAAAGTGGATAACCTCTCACTTATCCACATTAAAATGCATTTGCCATGCATCCGCCCACTCACACAACCTGTCCAAGTCACCATGTGACCTCATAGCATCTTCCTCACAGTTCACACTACCACCCAGCTTTGTATCATCTGCAAATTTGCTAAAGGTACTTTTAATCCCTTCATCCAAGTCATTAATGTATATTGTAAATAGTTGCGGTCACAGCACCGAGCCTTGCGGTACCCCACTGCCTGCCATTCTGAAAGGAACCCATTGATCCCGACTCTTTGCTTTCTGTCTGTCAATCAATTTTCTATCCATGTCAGTACCCAACCTCCAATACCATGTGCTCTGATTTTGCCCACTAATCTCCTATGTGGAACCTTGTCAAAGGCTTTCTGAAATTCAAGGTACACCACATCCACCGGCTCTCCCCTGTCAATTTTCCTAGTTACATCCTCAAATAATTCCAGAAGATTAGTCAAGCATGATTTCCCCTTCGTAAATCCATGCTGACTCGGAACAATCCTGTTACTACTATCCAAATGCTCCGCAATTTCGTCATTTATAATTGAATCCAGCATCTTCCCCACCACTGATGTCAGACTAACTGGTCTATAATTTGCCATTTTCTCTCTCCCTCCTTTCTTAAAAGTGGGACAACATTAGCTACCCTCCAATCCACAGGAACTGATCCTGAATAGACATGGCATTGGAGCCGTGTTTGGTTGCTGAGTCAGGGGTGTAAGGAGATTAGAGCAGGAGGATAACCTCACTGCGCTGAGGTGGGCCTGTGTTGATGGTCAGTGAGGAGGAGACGTTGAAAGTGATCCACACAGATTGAAGATAGACATAACAATCTGGAGTAACTCAGCAGGCCAGGCAGCGTCTCTGCGTAGAAGGAATGGGTGACGTTTCGATTCTAGATCCTTTAGGATGAGAGTCAGGGGAGAGTGCAACGAGAGATCAATGGGGACGAAGATTATGTAACATGTAGAATAGATCATTGGTAGCTGCGGGGAGTTGACAACGAGGCATGCAATGTCAGGAGGACAATCAGACTGGTCGGAGCACTAGGATGGGGAGGGATGGAGAGAAAGGGAAAGCAAGGGTTATCTTTACTTTATTTACCAATACTCTCCTCCGCCGAGCAGAGCTGGTCCTTACCCTCGACAATTTCTCCTTCGACTCCTCCCACTTCCTCCAAATCGAAGGCGTAGCTCTGGGTACTCGCATGGGCCGTAGCTATGCCTGCGTCTTTGTAGGGTACGTCGAACAATCCCTGTTCCAGGTGTACACTAGCCTTGTCCCAGAACTCTACCTCCGCTACATTGACGACTGCAATGGTGCAGAACTCACTGATTTCATCAACCTCACCACTAACTTCAATCCTGCTCTCAAATTTACATGGACCATTTCCGACATCTCCCTACCGTCTCTGGATCTCAGAATCTCCAGCACAGGAGACAGACTATTGCCCGACATGCACAACAAACCCACTGACTCCCATAGCTATCTTGACTACACTTCTTCCCACCCAGTTTCCTGTAAAGATTCTATTCCTTTCCCGTAATTCCTCCGCCTACGCCACATTTGCGCGCAGGATGAGGTGTTCCATAGGAAACGGGGGTTCCCCTCTTCCATTATAGATGAGGCTCTCAGTAGGATCTCTTCAATATCCCGCAACTCCGCGCTTGCTCCCCCTCCCCATATTCGTAACAAGGACAGAGTCCCCCTTGTTCTCACCTTCCACCCAATTAGCCGTGGCATGCAACAATTTATCCTCCAAAATGATCGGCACCTCAAACGGGATCCCACTACTGGCCACATCTTCCCAGCCCTATCCCTTTCTTCTTTCAGCAGAGACCGTTCCCTCCGAAACCCCCTGGTCCACTCGTCCCTTCCAACCCAAACCACACCCTCCCCAGGTACTTTCCCCGCAACCGCAGGAGATGCAACACCTGTCCCTTTACCTCCTTCTCGACTCCATCCAAGGACCCAAACAGTCTTTCCATGCGAGGCAGAGGTTCACCTGCACCTCCTCCAACCTCATCTACTGCATCCGCTGTTCCAGCTGTCAACTTCTCTACATTGGCGAGGCCAGGTGCAGGCTCGGCGATCTTTTCGCCAAACACCTCCGCTCAGACCGTCTTAACTCCATACCTGATCTCCCGGTGCCTCAGCACTGCAACTAACCCTCCCGTTCCCAATGTAACCTTTCTGTCCTGGGCCTCCTCCATTGTCAGAGTGAGGCCCAGCGCAAATTGGAGGAACAGCACCTCATATTTCGCTTCGGTAGTTTACACCCTAGCGGTATGAACATTGACTTCTCTAGCTTGAAATATTCCATTTTTTCGCTCTTTATCTCCTCCCCTGATATCAGTCTGAAGAATGGTCTCGATCCGAAACGTCAGCCATTCCTTCTCTCCCGAGATGCTGCCTGACCCTCTAAGTTACCCCAGCATAATGTGTCTACCCCAGATAAGTCAATATGCATACCACTGCGTTGTAATTTTCCCAAGCGAAATATAAGGTGCTGTTCCTCCAATTTGTATTGAACCTCACTCTGACAGTGGAGTGGGCCCAGGACAGAAAGGTCAGTATGGGAATGGATAGGGGTTAAAGTGTGTAACAACCGGGTGATCGTGTAAGTCTAGGCGGACTGAGCGGAAGTGTTCAGTGAAATGATCACCGAGCTTGACCTCGCCGATATGTAGGAGTCCACACCTGGAAAAGCTGATAGAGTAGATGAGGGAGGAGGGAATGCAACTAAACCTTTGCCTCACTTCAAAGTACTTCGAGTCCTTGAACGGCATCGAGGCGCGAGGTATAGGGACAGGTGTTGGGTCTACTGCGGTTGCAGGAGAAAGTACCTGGGGAGGGAATGGTTTGGGTAGGAAGGGACGATTTGACCAGGGTGTTTCAGACGGAATGTTCACTGCCGAAAGAGAAAAGTGGTGGAGATGGGTAGGTATGGCTCGTGGAGGGATGCCATTGGAGGTGGCGAAAATATCGTCGGATTGTGTGCTGTGTGCAACTGCTGATGGGGTTAAATGTGAGGACGAGGGGGACTCTGTCCCTGTTGCGACTGGGGGTTGGGGAGCAAGACTAGAGCTGCAGGGTACTAAGGAGGCATGTGTGAGGGCTTCACCTATGATGGAATTGGGGAATCTCCGTTCCCTAAAGGATGATGATTGAAGTGTGTGGTAATGTGCGCGTGCGCGGTAATGTGCCCGTGTGCGGTAATGTGCGCATGTGCGGGAATGTGCGCGTGTGCGGTAATGTGCGCGTGTGCGGTAATGTGCGCAAGCGCGGGAATGTGCGCATGCGCGGGAATGTGCGCATGCGCATGATTCCCAGGCGGCGAGGCCTGTGGAATCAGTGATAATTTCCAGGCGTTTCGAAGAGATGTATTAATGAAATGAGTTACTTAAAGCTCAAATAAAGTTTAAGTAAATCGGAATTCTCGTTTATCTCACGACAATTTAAGTAACTCAGTTAACTCAATTAACTCAATATCAGAAGTTAAGCAGTGTGAAGTCGAGATGGAGAAACTTTTGAAACCACAACGCTTGGATCTGGATCCCAACTCACCTACTGCAGCAAAGGTATGGAGGCACTGGCTTCGTACACTAAATGACTTTTTTGATGAGTGTGGCGACAATGCACCAGATAAATTCAGGACATTAATAAGCTCTGTCTCTTATGATGTATATGATTACATAGGGGAATGTACAACTTATGATTCTGCTATTGATGTACTAAGCAGATTCTTTGTCAAGACACCCAATGTAATATTTGCTCGACACCTCCTTGCGACTCGTAAACAAAAACCTGGTGAGTCACTTGATGAGTTTTTACAAGAACTTCAAAGACTTAGTAAAGACTGTGCCTTCAAAGCAGTTACAGCTGATCAATATCAACAGGAACTTATTCGAGACTCGTTTATCAATGGTTTGGCATCACCTTTAATACGACAGAGACTGTTAGAAAACAAAACCTTGGATTTACAGTTAGCTTACGATCAAGCTTACTCATTAGACTTGGCTCAGAGAAATTCAGACGCTTATGGCTCATCTAATGTGTATTCTGCTGCAACTACTACGAAAGAATCTCACCCAAGTACTAGTATGGAGCAAGCTGAAACATTTCCTACTGATGAAGGTGCCCTTGCTGCAGCATATACTTATCCAAAAAGTAAGTGTTACTTTTGCGGGGGTAATATCCATAATAGAGAGAGATGTCCTGCTCGAGAGGCAACTTGTAATAGTTGTGGCAAGAAGGGACATTATTCTAGAGTATGCAAGTCCAAAGCAACTCCTAAAAGTGTGACGGCTGCCATGTTTGTGCCTTCTTTATGTGCAATTACAGCTGCATTTCCTGAGGGCTTGTCTCATGCAGTTACAATGGTATCTATCAATGGCCATACACTTAATGTACTACTTGATTCTGGCAGTTCAGAAAGTTTTATAAGTGAACAAGTTGTGTCTCGACTAAATCTAACTATTATACCTTCAAATAGAGAAATCTCGATGGCTCTGACATCTCTCAATACTCAAATTATTGGATCTTGTATTGTTGACTTTATTCTGAACAAAGCTAGTTATAAATCTGTGTGTCTTGGTATTTTGGAAAATTTGTGTAGCGATATAATTCTAGGTCAGGATTTTCAGAAACAGCACAGATCACTTCAAATAATGTATGAAGGAACTATGCCTGATCTTGTATTGTCAAAGCCACCAGTATTGTGTGTTTTCTCTGCTGCATCTGTTGAATGTCCATCATTATTCGCTAATTTATCCTCTAAGTGCAAGCCAATTGCTACAAAATCAAGACACTTTACTAAGGATGACAAAAACTTCATCAACACAGAGGTAACTAACCTTTTACGAGAAGGTATCATAGAGCCCAGCTCTTCCCCTTGGAGGGCACAAGTTGTCGTGGTTAAGGATCCCTTGGAGAGACATAGAAAGAGACTCTGCATTGATTACTCTCAAACTATAAACCAGTTCACGGAGCTTGATGCATACCCATTACCTCGTATAGATGATATTATCAATACATTAGCTAAGTATAAGGTATTCTCTACTTTTGACCTAAAAAGTGCTTACTACCAAATCCCTTTGAAAAAATCAGACAAGAAATACACTGCGTTTGAAGCAAATGGAAAATTATACCACTACTGCAGGCTTCCTTTTGGTGTAACTAATGGTGTGGCAGTTTTTCAGAGAGAGATGGACAAACTTGTTGAACTGGAAAACCTTAGAGATACTTTCCCTTATCTTGACAATATAACTATTGCAGGACAAGACAAAGCTGAACATGACAAAAATGTGCAAGGGTTTTTAGAAGTTGTACATTCTAAAAATCTAACATTAAATGAGGCTAAGTCAATAATGTCAGTGCCATCAATTAATATTCTTGGTTATTGGGTTGGAAATGATACGATCAAACCTGATCCAGAGAGACTCCGCCCACTCCAAGAGATACCTGTTCCAGCTACATTAAACTCTTTACGAAGGGTTCTTGGCATATTACGCAAAATGGATACCGAATTTCTCTGACAAAATTCAACCTTTGATTAGAGCAAAATCTTTCCCCCTTGACTCTACATCAATTGGTGCCTTTACTTCTTTAAAGAAACAATTAGAATCTGCGACATTACACGCCATCGATGAGGATCTCCCCTTTGTTGTTGAATGTGATGCCTCTGATTTAGCAATATCAGCAACATTAAATCAAGGAGGACGACCAGTGGCTTTCATGTCTCGTACTCTCCAAGGTAGTGAATTGCATTACCCACCCGTTGAAAAGGAAGCTACTGCAATTATTGAAGCAGTGAGGAAATGGAGTCATTTCCTTGCTCGCCGGCACTTCACTTTGATAACAGATCAGCGTTTAGTAGCTTTTATGCTAGATAATCGGAAGCGAACGAAGATTAAAAACAGTAAAATTCATGGATGGAGGATTGAATTATCTGCTTATAGTTATTCAATTGAGTACCGCCCTGGTAGGGATAATGTTGCTCCGGATACCTTAACTCGAGCATTTTGTGCCTCTGTTCATTCTTCTGCACTCACTGATCTTCACAATGGGCTGTGTCATCCTGGAGTCACTCGTATGTTACACTATGTTCGTTCCAAAAACTTACCTTTCTCTACAGAAGATGTGAAGATGACGTGTGCTTCGTGTAGAATCTGTGCTGAATTAAAACCAAGGTTCTTCCGTCCTCAAGAAGGAAGATTGATCAAAGCTACTCAACCTATGGAACGTTTGAGTATTGACTTCAAAGGGCCTTTACCATCCTCCTCTCAAAATGTTTATATACTTACCATAATTGATGAATATTCGAGGTTTCCATTTGCTTTTCCTTGTCGAAATATGTCAGCTGCTACGGTTATCAAATGTTTAGATCAACTGTTTTCATTCTGTGGATTTCCAAGTTACATACATTCTGATAGGGGCGCCTCATTCATGTCGAAAGATTTAAAGGACCACCTTTCTAATAGAGGAATTGCAACAAGTAAAACAACACCATATCATCCTATTGGAAATGGTCAGGTTCAGAGGTATAACGGAATCATTTGGAAAGCAGTGAAACTGGCTTTAAAGTCAAATGACTTACCAGATCAGCAGTGGGAATGTGTTCTACCAGATGCATTACACTCCATCAGATCTCTACTGTTAACCGCTACCAATACTACTCCACATGAGCGGTTCTTTAACTTCAAACGGCGTTCTTCTAGTGGTACTTCTCTGCCATCATGGTTGACTAGCCCTGAGACTGTGCTGCTTCGTCGGTATGTCCGATCAAATAAGAATGAGCCCCTTGTTGATGAAGTTGAACTGACTGATGTCAACCCTTCTTATGCAACTATCAAGTATCAGGATGGACGTCAGTCAACTGTCTCACTTCGTGACCTTGCACCATGTCCATCTTCTCCATCAGCTCCATCACTCCGTGATAATCGAGAACTTCCTTCAACACTCCCATCATCTCCTATGAAAACTTTTACAAGTAATTCTAAAATTGAAAATGTAAATAACAATATGAGTGAAGTTGATGACCAAGCAACATATGTACCACCAGCTATGGAAACACCATTATCTCCTGATGCTCCAGTGCTGCGACGGTCATCAAGACCTACTAAACCTCTTGACCGTCTCACTTATAAATAGGAGGGGAAAATGAAGTGTGCGGTAATGTGCGCGTGCGCGGTAATGTGCGCGTGTGCGGTAATGTGCGCATGTGCGGGAATGTGCGCGTGTGCGGTAATGTGCGCGTGTGCGGTAATGTGCGCGTGCGCGGGAATGTGCGCATGCGCGGGAATGTGCGCATGCGCATGATTCCCAGGCGGCGAGGCCTGTGGAATCAGTGATAATTTCCAGGCGTTTCGAAGAGATGTATTAATGAAATGAGTTACTTAAAGCTTAAATAAAGTTTAAGTAAATCGGAATTGTCGTTTATCTCACGACAATGATATCTCGGATGTCCTGGTATGGAACACTTAACCTTAGCTGCAGATGTGTCTTAGATGGAGGAATTAAAAGTAGGGGATAGAGTCTTTGCAGGAGGCATAGTGGGAAGAAGTGTAGTCTAGATAGCTGCTGGAGTCGGTAGGTTCATACTATATGTCAGTTGATAGGATATCACCAGTGATGGGGACAGTGAGATCAAGAAACATAGAAACTAGGTGCAGGAGGAAGCTATTCGGCCCTGCGAACCAGCACCGTCATTCATTGTGGACATGGCTGATTGTCCCCAATCAATAACCCGTGCCTGGCATCTCCCCATATCCCTTGATTCCACTAGCCCCTAGAGCTCTATCAAACTCTCTCTTAAATCCATCCAGTGATTTGGCTTGCACTGCCCTCTGTGGCAGAAAATTCAGCAAATTCACAACTCTCTGGTTGGAAACGTTTTTTCTCACCTCCGTTTTAAATGGCCTCCCCTTTATTCTAAGAATGTGTGTGGCCCCTGGTTCTGGACTCGCACAACACTGGGAAAATGTTCCTGCATCTAGCTTGTCCAGTCTTATAATTGTATATGTTTCTATAAGATCCCCTCTGATCCTTCTGATCTCCAGTGAATACAAGCCTCGTCCTTTCAATCTTTCCTCATATGACAGTACCGCCATCACAGGGATCAATCCCACGGATGTCGGGGATGGTCCAAGTGAAGTTGAGTGCAGTATGTAAATTAGTAGTGCAGTTTGGAAAAATGATTTGAGCGCAGTGCGGGGAAAGCCCGTGAGTTCTGCATGGATGCAGGTGGTGGCACCGATGCAGTCGTCAATGTAGCAGAGATGCAGTTTGGGGATAGGGCCAGTGTACGCCTCGAACAGGTATTGTTCGACGTACACTACAAAGACCCAGGCATAGCTGGGGCCCACACGAGTGCCCATAGTTGTGCTTTGGATTTACAGGAAGTACGAGGAATTGAAGGATAAATTGTTACGAGTAATGACCGGCTCTGCTAGGCGGAGGACAGTGTTAGTACAGGGTAATTGGCTGGTTCTGCGGTCGAGGAAGAAACGGAGTGCCTTCAGGCTTTCCTGGTAAGGGGTGGAGTTGTAGAATGACTGAACGTCCATAGTAAAGCTGATGGAGTGGGGGCCTGGAAAAATGTAGTAATTGACGAGCCGAAGGGCCTGTGAGGTATCTTGAAATGCGTTACAACGTCAGATAGCCGGGTTCGATCCTGACAACGGGTGCTGTCTGTACGGAGTTTGCGCGTTCTCCCCGTGACCTGCGTGGGTTTCCTCCGAGATCTTCGCTTTCCTCCCACACTCAAATGTTTGCAGTTGATTGGCATGGTATAAATGTAAAATTGACCCTAGTGTGTGTAGGACTAGTGTTGTTGTGCGGGGATCGCTGGTCGGTGCGGACTCGGTGGGCCGAAGAGCTTCTTTCTATGCTGTGTCTCAAAATTAAATTAAACTAAACTAAACTAAACTAAACTAAACTAAACTAAACTAAACTAAACTAAACTAAACTAAACTAAACTAAACTAAACTAAACTAAACTAAACTAAACTAAACTAAACTAAACTAAACTAAACTAAACTAAACTAAACTAAAGTAAATTAAACTAAACTAAACTAAACTAAACTAAACTAAACTAAGCTAAACTAAACTAAAATAAACTAAACTAAACTAAACTAAACTAAACTGAACTGAACTGAACTGAACTGAACTGAACTGAACTAAACTAAACTAAACTAAACTAAACTAAACTAAACTAAACTAAACTAAACTAAACTAAACTAAACTAAACTAAACTAAACTAAACTAAACTAAACTAAAGGCAAGTTTGCTGACGATGGCAAATTAGCTGACATTAAATATGGTTGTTCACAATTGCTAGATAACTTAGCTGCGGAATGGCCAGTGGAATTTAATGTAGATTAGTGCGAGGTGTTAGAGTTTGGGAGTCGGATGGTGTTGGAGCTTCACGGTGAAAGGCAGGACCCTGGGGACTGCGGTAGCACAGAGCGATCAAGGTGTGCACGTTCATAATACCATGGGAGCTATACGTAGTAGCGAAGTATTTTGGTAAACTGAGCTTCACCAGTCACGATATTGTGCATAGAGGTTGAGCATATTAAATTTGCAAAGATTTTGGTGCGGCCACATTTAGAGTACGGTGCTCACTTTGGTCACCCAGCTTCAGGAAGGACGTCATTAAGGTGGAAACCGTGCAGAGAAGATTCACGATTTGCCAGGACTTGAGGACCAGAGCTCTAGCGAGTGGTTCAGCAGGCAGGCATCTCATGGGAACGCAGACGGCACAAGCATGATCTGACATAATACACCGTAGGAAATATATAGGGTGAACTATCCAGGATTGGGAAATCAAAAAGTAGTGGACACTGGTTTAAGGCTGAAAATAAGAATGCCAGGATTTGATAGGAAACTGCGGGAAATCCCTTTCACTCAATGAGTGGTGGATGTACAGAGGGACCTATCATAGTAACTAGTTATTGCAGGTAGAGTAATAGCTTCTCAAAGAAACGAGGACAGGTACATGGATAGGAGGGGTTTTGGGGAAGATGGGGCAAACGCGGACAGATGAGACTAATGTAGATGGGGCATTTTGGTCTGCATAGTTAAGGTGGACCGGGGAGATCTGCTTCCGTGCTGCATGACTTCATAACTGGAACTCAAGGTTCAAACCGTTAGATTGCAAGCTACCCAAGCGGAATATGAAGTGCGGCGTCTGCAGTTTGCTTGTAGCCTCACTTTACCAAACGATGACACAAAGGACAGAAGAGTCGGGATGGGAATGGGTAAATTAATGATAATGATTGGTAAGTGGAGATCCAGCAGGCTTTGGCGGTCAGAGCGCTTTGCAGGAAAGGTGTACATGAACACATCACATGCAAAATGTGGTATAAATACATTTACTTGTAAATAGGGTAAATTATGATGATTTGCATACTATGCATAACACACACATCCACCATTTGCTTTAATTAAATTGCACAGACGGTTCTAAGACCATGACACAACCGGTCTACAGGGGGCGCGCGATCCTTTACTCTGACACATAGAGGTAGCCCGGTCCAGAAATACTCAGAGCAGGTCTCATTCATTCTCTTTACTCCCTGCTCTGGCAATCTGCTCGCATTGTTTCAGACCCGAGACATTTGATCGAAACATTCACCATGATTACTTTATTGCACCTCTCCCAGACCCACCAGTGTGTCTTTGTTTCAGCTCTTAATAGACGACGCTAGTGTGGTTACCTCGTCAACATATTCATTGCAAATTAACATTTATTACATCAGATTTATTTTTGAACAATCTTAAGACATATTGTGAAGGGATACTTGATTGCATTCTTCAGTTCGTCTCTGACCTTAGACTGAGTGAGCACATAAATAAACGTGTTCGTGCACGAACTTAGAATTTTAAGCATGTTCGCAGTTGAAATTGCGAAATAACTTGTGTTATCGTAACTTAGGAATTGGTGTAAGTTGGCAATATGCGTGTAAATGAAGAAGCACACGTCCGTAAGCCACAGGAGGATGAAACTTCCGGACACACAGAAGAGTAAAATGATCGATTTCCTTCGACTCTGCATCTCCGGGTCCTCCTGTTTATCGCCACCGGCGTGAGCGCGGAGCTTCCTGCGGGCTCGGCTCGCCACCACGATGGATCTGACCGTCAGGATATTAAGCGTCACAATAACGAAAAATGGAACCAGAGGGGTTAAAATGGTGTGAATCCAGGAGAAAGCAAGCCACCTGGGGTGGGAAAATATTCCGGCTTTTCCACACATTCAATTTGCCGGTCTGCATATGTAGAAATAAATGCAAAGTAGTAGGGGATGTTCCGTAATAAGCTCACCACATACACTGTTGCTATCGCCACCCTAGCGATTCTAACCTTGCAGTACCTGGTCTTAAAGCCCTGGCAACAAATGGCCACAAAGCGATCAAATGTAAAAGCGACAGTTAACCAGACTGAGCAGTCCAGGGATACACATCCCATCACTTGTTGGAGCGTGCATGCAACAGTGGGAGGGTATCCGCGAAAAATCGCATAGTAAAGGTAATATATCGCCACGTTGAAGAAGACGGCCGTTAGATCTGCTGCCGCCATCGCCACCAGATAGTGAGTGATGCACCGGGACAGTCCGCAATTTCCCCGTCCGATAACGATGATCGCCACTAAATTACCTGTGAGGAAATAAACACAGACGGCTTTTGAACATGGTCATCAGATGCAATGTGCTCTCCATATTGGTGGTCATGGTGCAGGCACGACTCCTACAGCTGTACTGCGGTATGACAGTCTCCCGAGCCAAATATCAATTCGTCATGAAATGTGTCCGAAGGAACTGCAGATGCAGGCTTAAACCGAAAATTGAAGGTGGGTTTGGGTGGTTTGGGTTGAGATGAAGTAGCAGTGTCCTGCAGAGACACGGTACTAAACGCCACCTTTGTGTGTGGCTGCTTCAGTCTCCGTGTATTCCGGGAGAAAGCCACTTGGGACCCAGTGTTGCTGTCATCTCCATCCGGAATTAATACAGACTTCCGAAACCGTTCTAACAATTGACCGAGTGATCGGAAAACAAAGGATTATAATTATGGCTTTTCAGTGGCATTAAAAGTGAGGATTTGTGTTCCCGGAGCCCGCACTTTTTTAAAATTCACCTCGGGAACCACGCAGGGACCGCGCACTGCGAACCTTTCTGAGCCACTCCGAGTGTTGCATCTCCCCCTCCCATCAGCGACCCTCTTCAGTTCCTCGTCGGCATCGTGCGCCGACATCCCTCATCGTTTCCTCTCACTGACATCTACCAGCAAAATACAAAATATGCAACTTCTTGAAGTAATTTCAGAGGCACGCTGTTGTCTTGTGTTTGCGTGGCGGATACATTAGATGGACAAACCCCGGGCAATCCTTCACTCTCCTGATCCGACGGAGGAGTTGCAAAAATTCAACCTCTTAACGGTGTTAAATGGCAAGCGGATATAACGACTTACTGAGCAGTCCGACGACTGTGATGAAGTAGTCAAAGTAATATTGGACACGGAGAAGTGTATATATCTGCTCAAAGCTACTAGTCCCCATCGCTGATATCGGTGGGACATAAAGATGTGGCCTGTGCTGACAATGGTCTCAGGTAGATCGTCACCGCCAGTAGCTCAAGGTCCCCGGTCAGGTTTACTTATACCTCACGAAATTCTGATGTCGTCAATTACATTTCTCCCAGCTGCACATTAATTCCGCTACTTATAAAGATTGTGAAATTCTGTTTACCTGAGATTTCTGCGATATCTCCTGAGATTGTCCAAAGATTGTTTTTTCCATCTGCCAACACCTTCTCTGCCTGTTTTGTATCTAAGTTTTCAACATAATGGAAAGAACTGACAAATGAACCCCAGTCGGGCTCCCACCACATCCACCTTCAATCCCCAAGCTCCCCATTCGTTGAGCCATCATTCAGGTTTTCACGCGATCTCGGTTGGGCTGACAAAAATGAACCAAACCGAACCGAACCAAGCTAAACCAAACCGAAACAGACCAGGAAACGATGGGGGGCTGTGGACAGAT
>NC_135986.1:8599604-8612104 GCF_053455715.1 Rhinoraja longicauda
AAATTCACAACCGTCTGCGTGAAAAAGTTCCTTCTCACCTCAGTTGTAAATGGCCTCCCCTTTATTCTATATGTGGCGCGGCGGTAGAGTTGCCGCCTTACAGCGAATGCAGCGCCGGAGACCCGGGTTCCATCCCGACTACGGGCGCCGTCTGTACGGAGTTTGTACGTTCTCCCCGTGACCTGCGTGGGTTTTCTCCGAGATCTTCGGTTTCCTCCCACACTCCAAAGACGTGCAGGTTTGTAGGTTAATCGGCTGGGTAAATGTAAAAACTGTCCCTAGTGGGTGTGGGATAGTGTTAGTGTGCGGGGATCGCTGGGCGGCACAGACCCGGTGGGCCGAAGGGCCTGTTTCCGTGCTGTATCTCTAAATTAAAATAAAACATGATGCTAAGACCATCTCTTATTTACCTGCGCATAATCCATACCCCAACATTCCCTGCGTTTCCAAGTGCCTATCTTTTTGTCTTTAGTTTAGAGATACAGCACGGAAACAGGCCCTTCGGCCCACCGAGTCCGTGCCGACCAGCGATCCCCGCACACTAACACTATCCTACACGCACCGGGGACAATTTACAATCTTTACTGAAGCCAATTATCTTACAAACCCGCACGTCTTTGGAGTGTGGGAGGAAACCGGAGCGCCCGGAGAAAACCCCACGCGGGTCACGGGGAGAACGTGCAAACCCCGTACAGACGGCGCCCGTAGTCGGGATGGAACCCGGCTCTCTGGCGCTGTGAGGTGGCAACTCTACCCGCCGCTCCACCCTAAACAATAGACATAAAATGCTGGAGTAACTCAGCGGGTCAGGCAGCCTCTATCAAATCTGTCTCCACCACCAGCACTTTGTGTCTGTATGTTGTTGGGGGGTGATTTTATTCAGAAGGTGTGTCAGCACCACCCTCTGCTGTCCACGGCTGGAACTGCGCCCTCACGCCCTTGGTTAAGGGATCAACTATTCTCTTACTTACATATACAGTTCAGGGGAAATACAACACTTTTGAAAAGATCTGTGACATTTCTGGAGGGGAATGATTTTACAGAGGCCTTGTAGTGAACGGCTGACTGTCTTTATTTTCATTGTGATTATCGTCTGGTTGGGTTATTAAAGGTGGGTGCAGTTTATATATAAATATATATATATAGATATGTATATCATATCATATCATATATATACAGCCGGAAACAGGCCTTTTCGGCCCTCCAAGTCCGTGCCGCCCAGCGATCCCCGCACATTAACATTATCCTACACCCACTAGGGACAATTTTTACATTTACCCAGCCAATTAACCTACATACCTGTACGTCTTTGGAGTGTGGGAGGAAACCGAAGATCTCGGAGAAAACCCACGCAGGTCACGGGGAGAACGTACAAACTCCTTACAGTGCAGCACCCGTAGTCAGGATCGAACCTGAGTCTCCGGCGCTGCATTCGCTGTAAAGCAGCAACTCTACCGCTGCGCTACCGTGCCGCCTATGTGTGTGTGTGTGTGTGTATGTATATATGTATGTGTGTATGTATGTGTATATATGTATGTGTGTATGCGTGTGTGTATGTATATATATATATATATGTGTGTGTGTATGTATATATATATGTGTGTGTGTGTGTGTGTGTATGTATGTGTATGTATGTGTATATATGTATGTGTGTATGCGTGTGTGTATGTATATATATATATGTGTGTGTGTGTGTATGTATATATATATATGTGTGTGTGTGTGTGTATGTATGTATGTGTATATATGTATGTGTGTATGCGTGTGTGTATGTATATATATATGTGTGTGTGTGTGTATGTATATATATATATGTGTGTGTGTGTGTATGTATGTATGTGTATGTATGTGTATATATGTATGTGTGTATGCGTGTGTGTATGTATATATATATATGTGTGTGTGTATGTATATATATATATGTGTGTGTGTGTATGTATGTATATATGTATGTGTGTATGTATGTGTATATATGTATGTGTGTATGCGTGTGTGTATGTATATATATATACATGTATGTGTGTGTGTATGTATATATATGCATAGATATATATACATGTATGTGTGCATGTATGTATGTATGTATATATATGTATATACGTGTATGTGTGTAAGCTTTCAAGAGAGGGCTAGATAGAGCTCTTAATGATAGCGGAGTCAGGGGGTATGGGGAGAAGGCAGGAACGGGGTACTGATTGAGAATGATCAGCCATGATCACATTGAATGGCGGTGCTGGCTCGAAGGGCCGAATGGCCTCCTCCTGCACCTATTGTCTATTGTCTATTGCTCCTGCTTTCTCCCCACATCCCTTGATACCGTTAGCCCTCAGAGCTAAATCTAACTCCCTCTTGAAAACATCCAGTGAATCGGCCTCCACTGCCCTCTGTGTCAGAGAATTCCACAGATTCACAACTCTCTGGGTGAAAAAGTTTTTCCTCATCTCAGTCCTAAATGGCCTACCCCTTATTCTTAAACTGTGTGGCCCCTGGTTCTGGACTCCAGAATTTGAAGATGAGGTCTCTCTATGAGGGAGTCCTCCCCCTTTACTCGAAGAATATTGCTGTGGTGTGTAACGAGGCCTGGCCAAGGTGGCCACTCGCTGATCATGGCTGATCGTCCACAATCAGTAACCCGTGCCTGCCTTCTCCCCATATCCCTTGATTCCACCAGCCCCTAGAGCTCTATCTAACTCTCTTTTAAATTCATCCAGTGAATTGGCCTCCACTGCCCTCTGTGGCAGAGAATTCCACAAATTCACAACTCTCTGGGTGAAAAAAATATTTTCTCACTTCAGTTTTAAATGGCCTCCCCTTTATTCTTAGACTGTGTGTGTGTGGGGGCCCTGGTTCTGGACTCCCCCCAACATTGGGAACATTTTTCATTTCAAGTTTAAAGACGCAGCCTGGAAGCAGGCCCTTCGGCCCACCGAAGATGGACACAAAATGCTGGAGTAACTCAGCGGGACGGGCGTCGTCTCTGGAGAGAAGGGATGGGTGACGTTTCGGGTCGAGACCCTTCTTCTCTCCCGAAACGTCACCCATTCCTTCTCTCCCGAGACGCTGCCTGTCCCGCTGAGTTACTCCAGTTTTTTCGTGTGTCTATCTTCGGCTTAAACCAGCATCTGTAGTTCCTTCCTACACCATCGGCCTACCAAGTCTCGATAGATAGACAATAGACAATAGACAATAGACAATAGGTGCAGGAGGAGGCCATTCAGCCCTTCGAGCCTGTACGCACCGCCATTCAATGCGATCATGGCTGATCACTCTCAATCAGTACCCCGTTCCTGCCTTCTCCCCATACCCCCTCACTCCGCTATCCTTAAGAGCTATATCCAGCTCTCTCTTGAAAGCATCCAACGAACTGGCCTCCACTGCCCTCTGAGGCAGAGAATTCCACACCTTCACCACTCTCTGACTGAAAAAGTTCTTCCTCATCTCCGTTCTAAATGGCCTACCCCTTATTCTTAAACTGTGGCCCCTTGTTCTGGACTCCCCCAACATTGGGAACATGTTTCCTGCCTCTAATGTGTCCAATCCCCTAATTATCTTATATGTTTCAATAAGATCCCCCCTCATCCTTTTAAATTCCAGTGTATACAAGCCCAATCGCTCCAGCCTTTCAACATACGACAGTCCCGCCATTCCGTGAATTAACCTAGTGAACCTACGCTGCACGCCCTCCATAGCAAGAATATCCTTCCTCAAATTTGGAGACCAAAACTGCACACAGTACTCCAGGTGCGGTCTCACTAGGGCCCTGTACAACTGCAGAAGGACCTCTTTGCGCCTATACTCAACTCCACTTGTTATGATAGGGTAGAAATATCTAAGATTAGAGGGCATAGCTTTAAGAGGAGAGGGGCAAAGTTTAAAGGAGATGTACGGGCCAGGTGGGGGCCTGGAACGCGCTGCCAGTGGTGGTGGTGGAGGCAGATTTGATAGTGACGTTTAAGAGGCTTGTAGATGGGAGATGCTGCCTGACCCGCTGAGTTACTCCAGCATTTTATGTCTATTGTTTAGGGTGGAGCAGCGGTAGAGTTGCCACCTCACAGCGCCAGAGACCCGGGTTCCATCCCGACTACGGGCGCCGTCTGTGCGGAGTTTGTACGCTCTCCCCGTGACCCGCGTGGGTTTTCTCCGGGCGCTCCGGTTTCCTCCCACACTCCAAAGACGTGCGGGTTTGTAAGATAATTGGCTTCAGTAAAGATTGTAAATTGTCCTTAGTGTGTGCAGGATAGTGTCTCCATGAGTGGCGGTGCTGGCACGAAGGGCCGAATGGCCTCCTCCTGCACCTATTTTCAAAATTAAATTTCAAAAACTAAAACTGGACTAAGAGGTGGGGATGGGGGAGGCTGTGAGATGTCACAGGTACTTCTGTTCCAATGCTGTTAAGGACAGGGTGTGTGGGATACAGTTTGTATTTCACGTGTTCTCCAGGAAACAAACCTTCCCTTCCTCGGGCGAGAAGATTCGACAGGAAGCAGCGTGGGCCCAGTTAACCGACCCACGAAACGAGAGGGGAGGGAGGGGGTGGTTTCTGCAGTTGTACAGGGCCCTAGTGAAACCTGGAGTACTGTGTGCAGTTGTACAGGGCCCTAGTGAGACCGCACCTGGAGTACTGTGTGCAGTTGTACAGGGCCCTAGTGAGACCGCACCTGGAGTACTGTGTGCAGTTGTACAGGGCCCCAGTGAGACCGCACCTGGAGTACTGTGTGCAGTTGTACAGGGCCCTAGTGAGACCGCACCTGGAGTACTGTGTGCAGTTGTACAGGGCCCTAGTGAGACCGCACCTGGAGTACTGTGTGCAGTTGTACAGGGCCCTAGTGAGACCGCACCTGGAGTACTGTGTGCAGTTGTACAGGGCCCTAGTGAGACCGCACCTGGAGTACTGTGTGCAGTTTTAGTCTTCAAATTTGAGGAAGGATATTCTTGCTCTTGAGGGCGTGCAGCGTAGGTTTACTAGGTTAATTCCCGGAATGGCGGGACTGTCGTATGTTGAAAGACTGGAGCGACTGGGCTTGTATACGCTGGAATTTAGAAGGATGAGAGGGGATCTTATCGAAACGTATTAGATTATTAAGAGGTTGGACACGTTAGAGGCAGGAAACATGTTCCCAATGTTGGGGGAGTCCAGAACCAGGGGCCACACAGTTTAAGAATAAGGGGTAGGCCATTTAGGACTGAGATGAGGAAAAACTTTGGAATTCTCTGCCTCAGAAGGCAGTGGAGGCCAATTCTCTGAATGCACTCAAGAGAGAGCTAGATAGAGCTCTTAAGGATAGCGGAGTCAGGGGGTATGGGGAGAAGGCAGGAACGGGGTACTGATTGAGAATGATCAGCCATGATCACATTGAATGGTGGTGCTGGTTCGAAGGGTCGAATGGCCTCCTCCTGCACCTATTGTCTATTGTCTATTGTCTATTAATGGGGATAGGAGGGAGAGATAGATCAGCCACGATTGAATGGAGGAGTAGAATTGATGGGCCGAATGGCCCAAATCTGCTCCTATCACTTATGATCTGACGATCGTATGAAACCAGCAGGACAGGCAACATCTCTGAAGACAAGGAGTGTCAGAGAATCCTAGAGTGAAACAGCGTGGAAACAGGCCCTTCGGCCCAACTTGCCCACACCGGCCAACATGCCCCATCTACACTAGTCCCACCTGCCCACACCGGCCAACATGTCCCATCTACACGAGTCCCACCTGCCCGCGTTTGGCCCATAACCCTCCAAACATGTCCTATCCATGTACCTGTCCAAATGTTTCTTAAATGTTGGGATAGTCCCAGCCTCAACTACCTCCTCCGGCAGCTCGTTCCATACGCCCACCACCCTCTGTGTGGAAAAGTTACCCCTCAGATTCCTATTAAATCTTTCCCCCTTCACCTTGAACCCATGTCCTCTGGTCCTCGATTCCCCTACTCTGGGCAAGAGACTCTGTGCGTCTACCCGATCTATTCCTCTCATGATTTTGTACACCTCTATAAGATCGCCCCTCATCCTCCTGCGCTCCAAGGAATAGAGTCCCAGCCTGCTCAACCTCTCCCTGTAGCTCAGGCCCTCGAGTCCTGGCAACATCCTCGTAAAATGCCCAAATAATTAGACAATTGGGCTAGCACTTTATTAGACTTCTTTAGGCTTCAGAGATACAGTGCGGAAACAGGCCCTTCGGCCCACCGAGTCCGCGCCGACCAGCGATCCCTGCGCATTAACACACTATCCTACACACACTAGGGACAATTTTTACATTTACCCAGTCAATTAACCTACAAACCTGCACGTCTTTGGAGTGTGGGAGGAAACCGAAGATCTCGGAGAAAACCCACGCAGGTCACGGGGAGAACGTACAAACTCCGTACAGACGGCGCCCGTAGTCAGGATGGAACCTGAGTCTCCGGCGCTGCATTCGCCGTAAGGCAGCAACTCTACCGCTGTGCCACCGTGCCACCCTAGGCTTGTATACGCTGGAATTTAGAAGGATGAGAGGGGATCTTATCGAAACATAAAAGATTATTAAGGGGTTGGACACGTTAGAGGCAGGAAACATGTTCCCAATTGATTTATTCACAAAATGCTGGAGTAACTCAGCAGGTCAGGCAGCATCTTAGGAGAGAAGGAATGGGTGACGTTTCGGGTCGAGACCCTTCTTCAGACTGATGTCGGGGGTGGGACAAAGGAAGGATATAGGTGGAGACAGGAAGACAGAGGGAGATCTGGGAAGGAGGAGGGGAAGAGAGGGACAGAGGAACTATCTAAAGTTGGAGAAGTCGATGTTCGTACCATCGGGCTGCAAGCTGCCCAGGCGAAATATGAGGTGCTGCTCCTCCAATTTCCGGTGGGCCTCACTATGGCACTGGAGGAGGCCCATGACAGAAAGGTCAGACTGGGAATGGGAGGGGGAGTTGAAGTGCTCAGCCACCGGGAGATCAGTTGCGTTAATGCGGACCGAGCGCAGGTGTTCAGCGAAGCGATCGCCGAGCCTGCGCTTGGTTTCGCCGATATAAATAAGTTGACATCTAGAGCAGCGGATGCAATAGATGAGGTTGGAGGAGGTGCAGGTGAACCTCTGTCTCACCTGGAAAGACTGTTTGGGTCCTTGGATGGAGTCGAGGGGGGAGGTAAAGGGACAGGTGTTGCATCTCGTGCGGTTGCAGGGGAAAGTGCCCGGGGATGGGGTGGTTTGGGTAGGAAGGGACGAGTGGACCAGGGAGTTACGGAGGGAACGGTCCCTGCGGAACGCAGAAAGGGGAGGGGATGGGAAGATGTGGCCAGTGGTGGGGTCCCGTTGTAGGTGACGGAAATGTTGGAGGATGATATGTTGGATCCGCTGGCTGGTGGGGTGGAAGGTGAGGACGAGGGGGATCCTGTCCTTGTTACGAGTGGGGGGAGGGGGAGCAAGAGCGGAGCTGCGGGATGTAGAAGAGACCCTAGTGAGAGCCTCATCTATAATGGAGGAGGGGAAGCCCCGTTTTCTGAAGAACGAGGACATCTCGGAAGCCCTAGTGTGAAACACCTCATCCCGGGCGCAGATGCGGCGTAGACGGAGGAATTGGGAGTAGGGGATAGACTTTTTGCAAGCAACATGTTCCCAATGTTGGGGGAGCTGTAGATTAGTGTAATGGTCTCACTCATGTTGTGTGTCACGCTTTTGTGGTTATGCCCCATTAGCTTTTGAGTGACCACTGCTTGCGAGATTCGGGTTAGTGTAAGTGGAACGTGGAGGCGTGAGATCGTGCTTGCTATGTAGTTAATAAAGCCTTTGGATCGTTATCCAGGTGTAAGGCTTCTGTTATTATACGGTCACCACGACATGGTGTCAGAAGTGGGATTCGAAACCCACGCCTTCAATTGGACCCCAACCCCTCCCCCCTTCCCTCCACCCCCCCTCCCTCCCTAGGAAATAGATTTATACTTTAAAATGTGAATAATTTTTAAAAATATAACACCGATTTCAACAGGCACAGAAGTGTGGAAATTCACACCTCCAGATTCAGGGACAGTCTCTTCCCGGCTGTTATCAGGCAACTGAACCATCCCACCACAACCAGAGAGCAGTGCTGAACTACTATCTACCTCATTGGTGACCCTCGGACTATCCTCGATCGGACTTTGCTGGCTTTCCCTTGCACTAAACGTTATTCCCTTATTGTGTGTTTGTACACTGTGGACGGCTCGATTGTAATCGTGTCTTGTCTTTCTGCTGACTGGTTAGCGCGCAACAGAAGCTTTTCACTGTACCTCGGTACACGTGACAATATACAGCGTCCGGGCCTACAGTGTCTGGCCCTACAGTGTCTGGGCCTACAGCGTCCGGGCCTATAGCATCTGGGCCTGCAGCGTACGGGTCTACAGCGTACAGGTCTACAGCGTCCGGGCCTACAGTGTCCGGGCCTACAGTGTCCGGGCTTACAGTGTCTGGGCCTACAGTGTCCGGGCCTACAGTGTCCGGGCCTATAGCATCTGGGCCTACAGTGTCCGGGCCTACAGTGTCCGGGCCTACAGTGTCCGGGCCTACAGTGTCCGGGCCTACAGCGTCCGGGCCTACAGTGTCCGGGCCCACAGTGTCCGGGCCTACAGTGTCCGGGCCTATAGCATCTGGGCCTACAGTGTCCGGGCTTACAGTGTCTGGGCCTACAGCGTCCAGGCCTACAGCATCTGGGCCTACAGTGTCAGGGTCTACAGTGTCCGGGCCTACAGTGTCCAGGTCTACAGTGTCCGGGCCTACAGCATCTGGGCCTACAGTGTACGAGCCTAAAGTGTCCGGGCCTACAGTGTCCGGGCCTACAGTGTCTGGGCCTACAGTGTCTGGGCCTACAGTGTCTGGGCCTACAGCGTCCGGGCCTACAGCATCTGGGCCTACAGTGTCAGGGTCTACAGTGTCCGGGCCTACAGTGTCCGGGCCTATAGTGTCCGGGTCTACAGTGTCCGGGCCTACAGTGTCCGGGCCTACAGTCCGGGCCTACAGCGTCTGGGCCTACAGTGTCCGGGCCTACAGTGTCCGGGCCTACAGTGTCTGGGCCTACAGCGTCCGGGCCTACAGTGTCCGGGCCTACAGTGTCCGGGCCTACAGTGTCCGGGCCTACAGCATCCGGGCCTACAGTGTCTGGGCCTACAGCGTCTGGGCCTACAGTGTCTGGGCCTACAGCGTCTGGGCCTACAGTGTCTGGGCATACAGTGTCCGGGCCTACAGTGTCTGGGCCTACAGTGTCTGGGCCTACAGTGTCTGGGCCTACAGTGTCTGGGCCTACAGCGTCTGGGCCTACAGTGTCTGGGCCTACAGCGTCTGGGCCTACAGCGTCTGGGCCCACACTGTCCGGGCCTAATACGGGACAAGGGCGGTCCCGTACGTGACAAACCAATTTAGCCCAAAATACGGGATGTCCCGGCTAATACGGGACAGTTGGCAACACTAGATAAGACAGAGCTAGTGTGAACGGGCTATCGATCAGGCCTTAACTGTACGCTTTACACAAGATGGCGCCCTTGTACCATATGGCCACAGTAAGGGGGACTGACATCTGATGAAAGAATGGGTCGACTGGGCTTGTATTCACTGGAGTTTAGAAGGATGAGAGGGGATCTTGTAGAGACATATACAATTCTTAAAGGATTGGACAGGCTAGATGCAGGAAAAATGTTCCCCATGTTGGGGGGAGTCCAGAACCAGGGGGGTCACACAGTTTAAGAATAAGGGGTTCGGCCATTTAGGACTGAGATGAGGAAACACTTTTTCAGTCAGAGTTGTGAATCTGTGGAATTCTCTGCCACAGAAGTCAGTGGAGGCCAATTCACTGGATGTTTTCAAAGAGATAATTAGATTTAGCTCTTGGGGCTAACGGAATCAAGGGATGTGGGGAGAAAGCAGGAACGGGGGAACTGATTGTGGATGATCAGCCATGATCATATTCAATGGCGGTGCGTACAGGCTCGAAGGGCCGAATGGCCTCCTCCTGCACCTACTATGTTTCTATGATATGTCTGCAGCTTTGCAGCCCCTATAACTAAATGGAATCACTGCCATAGAGAGTCGTAGAGCCACACAGTGTGGAAACAGGCCCTTCGGCCCAACTTGGCCACACTGGCCAACATGCCCCATCTACACTAGTCCCACCTGCCCGCGTTTGGCCCGTATCTCTCCAAACCCGTCCTATCCATGTGCCTGTCCAAATGCCTCTTAAATGTTGTGATTGGGCGCAGCGGGTAGAGCTGCTGCCTCACAGCGCCGGAGACCCGGGTTCGATCCTAACCACGGGCGCTGCCTGTACGGAGTTTGCACGTTCTCCCCCGTGACCTGCGTGGGTTTTCTCCGGGTGCTCCGGATTCCTCCCACACTCCAAAGACGTGCGGGTTTGTAGGTTAATTGGCTCCGGTTTAAAATATTGTAAATGGTGTGTGTGTAGGATAGTGTTAGTGTGCGGGGATCACGATAGTCGGCACGGACTCGGTGGGCCGAAGGGCCTGTTTCCGCGCTGTACCTCTGAAGTCTAAAGAAGTCTAATAAAGTGCTGGCCCAACTGTCTGATTATTTGGGCATTTTACGAGGATGTTGCCAGGACTCAAGGGGCCTGAGCTCCAGGGAGAGGTTGAGCAGGCTGGGTCTCTATTCCTTGGAGCGCAGGAGGATGAGGGGAGATCTTATAGAGGTGTACAAAATCACGAGAGGAATTGATCGGGTAGACGCACAGAGTCTCTTGCCCAGAGTAGGGGAATCGAGGACCAGAGGACATAGGTTCAAGGTGAAAGGGGAAAGATTTAATAGGAATCCGAGGGGTAGCTTTTCCACACAGAGGGTGGTGGGTGTATGGAACGAGCTGCCGGAGGAGGTAGTTGAGGCTGGGACTATCCCAACGTTTAAGAAACATTTGGACAGGTACATGGATAGGACAGGTTTGGAGGGATATGGACCAAACGCAGGCAGGTGGGACTAGTGTAGATGGGACATGTTGGTCGGTGTGGGCAAGTTGGGCCGAAGGGCCTGTTTCCGCGTTGTTTCACTCTAGGATTCTCTGACACTCCTTGTCTTCAGAGATGTTGCCTGTCCTGCTGGTTTCATACGATCGTAAGATCATAAGTGATAGGAGCAGATTTGGGCCATTCGGCCCATCAATTCTACTCCATTCAATTGTGGCTGATCTATCTCTCCCTCCTATCCCCATTAATAGACAATAGACAATAGGTGCAGGAGTAGGCCATTCGGCCCTTCGAGCCTGTACGCACCACCATTCAATGTGATCATGGCTGATCATTCTCAATCAGTACCCCGTTCCTGCCTTCTCCCCATACCCCCTGACTCCGCTATCCTTAAGAGCTCTATCTAGCTCTCTCTTGAATGCATTCAGAGAATCGGCCTCCGCTGCCTTCTGAGGCAGAGAATTCCACAGATTCACAACTCTCTGACTGAAAAAGTTTTTCCTCATCTCCGTTCTAAATGGCCTACCCCTTATTCTTAAACTGTGTGGCCCCTGGTTCTGGACTCCCCCAACATTGGGAACATGTTTCCTGCCTCTAGCATGTCCAACCCCTTAATAATCTTATACGTTTCGATAAGATCCCCTCTCATCCTTCTAAATTCCAGTGTATACAAGCCTAGTCGCTCCAGTCTTTCAACATACGACAGTCCCGCCATTCCGGGAATTAACCTGGTGAACCTACGCTGCACGCCCTCAATAGCAAGAATATCCTTCCTCAAATTTGGAGACCAAAACTGCACACAGTACTCCAGGTGCGGTCTCACTAGGGCCCTGTACAACTGCACACAGTACTCCAGGTGCGGTCTCACTAGGGCCCTGTACAACTGCACACAGTACTCCAGGTGCGGTCTCACTAGGGCCCTGTACAACTGCAGAAGGACCTCTTTGCTCCTATACTCAACTCCTCTTGTTATGAAGGCCAACATTCCATTGGCTTTCTGCTGTACCTGCGTGTTCCTGCCTTCTCCCCATAATCCCTGACACACCCGTGGTTACTCCAGCATTTTGTGCGTATCTTCGGCGTACACCAGTTCCTTCCCACTCAACTGTGTTTCTCGTGTGTGGAGGAGACCAAGACAGGGCTGGGCGATCGTTTCGCTGAACACCTCCGCTCGGTCTGCCTTGCCCAACGCGGTCTCCCGGCTGCCAAACACTTCAACTCCCCCCTCCCACTCCCACACTGACCTTTCTGTCCTGGGCCTCCTACACTGTCAAGGGCCTGTCCGACTAGATGTAGGCTTGTATTCACTGTAGTTTAGATGTAGGGTTGTATTCACTGGAGTTTAGATGTAGGCTTGTATTCACTGGAGTTTAGATGTAGGCTTGTATTCACTGGAGTTTAGATGTAGGCTTCTATTCACTGGAGCTTAGTAGGCTTGTATTCACTGGAGTTTAGATGTAGGCTTGTATTCACTGGAGTTTAGATGTAGGCTTGTATTCACTGGAGTTTAGATGTAGGCTTGTATTCACTGGAGTTTAGATGTAGGCTTGTATTCACTGGAGCTTAGTAGGCTTGTATTCACT
>NC_135986.1:8617104-8619604 GCF_053455715.1 Rhinoraja longicauda
CGCTGAGTTACTCCAGCACTCTGTGAAACGTCACCTGTCCACGTTCCTCCACAGATGCTGCCTGACCCGCTGAGTTACTCCAGCACTCTGTGTCTTTTTTGTTGTTGTTGGTAAACCAGCATCTGCAGTTTCTTGTGCCTAGAGTGGATGTGGAGAGGATGTTTCCACTGGTGGGAGAGTCTAGGACCAGAGGGCACAGCCTCAGAATTAAAGGACGTTCCTTTAGGGAGGAGATGAGGAGGAATTTCTTCAAATGCGGCCTCCTATAAAACTGCATAGGGAAAAAAACTGCAGATGCTGGTTAAAATCGAAGGTAGACACAAAATGCTGGAGTAACTCAGCGGGTCAGGCAGCCTCTGGGGAGAGAAGGAATGGGTGACGTTTCAGATCGAGACCCTTCACAGTTCAGTCTGTAAGACATTTTTTAACACGTACAAAGTGTCCAATGATTTTTTTCCCCCCCCATTTTTAGTAATTATGTGGATAAGTGTGAGGTTATTCACTTTGGTGGTAAGAATAGGAAGGCAGAGTATTATCTGAATGGTGTCAAGTTAGGAAAAGGGGACGTACAACGAGATCTGGGTGTCCTAGTGCATCAGTCACTGAAAGGAAGCATGCAGGTACAGCAGGCAGTGAAGAAAGCCAATGGAATGTTGGCCTTCATAACAAGAGGAGTTGAGTATAGGAGCAAAGAGGTCCTTCTGCAGTTGTACAGGGCCCTAGTGAGACCGCACCTGGAGTACTGTGTGCAGTTTTAGTCTCCAAATTTGAGGAAAGATATTCTTGTTATTGAGGGCGTGCAGCGTAGGTTTACTAGGTTAATTCCCGGAATGGCGGTACTGTCATAGGTTGAAAGACTGGAGCGACTAGGCTTGTATACGCTGGAATTTAGAAGGATGAGAGGAGATCTTATCGAAACGTATAAGATTATTATGGGGTTGGACACGTTAGAGGCAGGAAACATGTTCCCAATGTTGGGGGAGTCCAGAACCAGGGGCCACACACAGTTTAAGAATAAGGGGTAGGCCATTTAGAACTGAGATGAGGAAAAACCTTTTCAGTCAGAGAGTTGTGAATCTGTGGAATTCTCTGCCTCAGAAGGCAGTGGAGGCCGATTCTCTGAATGCATTCAAGAGAGAGCTAGATAGAGCTCTTAAGGATAGCGGAGTCAGGGGGTACGGGGAGAGGGCAGGAACGGGGTACTGACTGTGGATGATCAGCCATGATCACATTGAATGGCGGTGCGTACAGGCTCGAAGGGCCGAATGGCCTCCTCCTGCACCTATTGTCTATTGTCTATTGTCTATCACTTGAAAATTAACCTGATTAAAACTAACAGATGTGCAAGGAGGAACTGCAGGTGCTGGATCACACCGAAGAGAGACACAAAAGTGCCGGAGTAACTCAGCGGGGCAGGCAACATCTCAGGAGAGAAGGAATGGGTGACCTTTTGGGGCGAGTCTGAAGAAGGGTCCTGACCTGAAACGTCACCTATCCCTTTTCTCCAGAGATGCTGCCTGACCTGCTGAGTTAACATAGAAACATAGAAACATAGACAATAGGTGCAGGAGGAGGCCATTTGGCCCTTCGAGCCAGCACGCACCACCATTCATTGTGATCATGGCTGATCGTCCACAATCAGTAAGCCGTGCCTGCCTTCTCCCCATATCCCTTGATTCCGCTAGCCCCCTAGAGCTCTATCTAGAGGGATCAGGGGGTATGGAGAGAAGGCAGGTACGGGATACTGAGTTGAATGATCAGCCATGATCATATTGAATGGCGGTGCGTACAGGCTCGAAGGGCCGAATGGCCTCCTCCTGCACCTATTTTCTATGTTTCTATGTTCCTAACTCTCTTTTAAATTCATCCAGTGAATTGGCCTCCACTGCCCTCTGTGGCAGAGAACTCCACAAATTCACAACTCTCTGGGTGAAAAAGTTTTTTCCCACCTCAGTTTTAAACGGCCTCCCCTTTATTCTTGGACTGTGTGTGTGTGGCCCCTGGTTTTGGACTCCCCCAACATTGGGAACATTTTTCCTGAGTTACTCCAGCTTTTTGTGTCTATCTTGGTTGGTTAGTTGAGTTCGTTGTCACGCGTACCGAGGTACAGGGGAAAGCTTTGTTGCCGCGTGCTAACCGGTCAGCGGAAAGACAATACACGATTACAATCGAGCCGTCCGCACTGTACACAAGTGTGGAGCGAGTGGAAGCTGTGGTTTTAGATCTTCGAGCACACAAGTCGCCTGGATTGGCCGCCATCTTGGAATCTAACATTCCCTCGGTCAAAAAGTAAGCAAGATCTCCAGAACCAGGGGCCACACACACACAGTCTAAGAATAAAGGGGAGGCCATTTAAAAATGAGGTGAGAAAAAAACATTTCCACCCAGAGAGTTGTGAATCTGTGGAATTCTCTGCCACAGAGGGCAGTGGAGGCCAATTCACTGGATGGATTTAATAGAGTTAGATAGAGCTCTAGGGGCTAGCGGAATCAAGGGATAT
>NC_135986.1:8624604-8646095 GCF_053455715.1 Rhinoraja longicauda
GTAGGCCCGGACACTGTAGGCCCGGACACTGTAGGTCCGGACACTGTAGGCCCGGACACTGTAGGTCCGGACACTGTAGGTCCGGACACTGTAGGCCCGGACACTGTAGGTCCGGACACTGTAGGCCCGGACACTGCAGGCCAGACACTGTAGGCCCGGACACTGTAGGCCCGGACACTGTAGGCCTGACACTGTAGTCCCGGACACTGTAGGTCCGGACACTGTAGGCCCGGACACTGTAGGTCCGGACACTGTAGGCCCGGACACTGCAGGCCAGACACTGTAGGCCTGGACACTGTAGGCCCGGACACTGTAGGCCTGACACTGTAGTCCCGGACACTGTAGGCCCGGGGGCCGCTGTAGTCCCGGACAGTGTAGGCCCAGAGGCCCGGGCGCCACCTAACGGAGGTTGCATAGCGACCCGCCTCCCGGCCCGGACGGCCGCCATCGGTGGAGAGGGAGCACGTGGCCGCTGGCTGGGTGAGGTCACGTGGGGCACGGGGCGGTGACGTCACCTTTTGTCCCTTATTTGGGAGTGAGGAAGTTGGCAACCGCTAGCTGTAAGTCTCTTTGTATCGTTGATTCTACGATTCACTCAATTTCTCTGTTCAATACGAATAGCTGTTTCGATCAATCGGATTAGATATATTGATGAATGGAAATGCCAGTAGATGCACAAAGAGTAAAAGAAACTACACAAACACATGAATTAGATACAAGGAATAAAGATAACAGATACACCACCCTAGTGCTTCAGATATTCCCCGGTGTGGGACGAATAAAGGAATATATTATTATTCCTGATTCGAGGTATAGTGCGGAAACAGGCCCTTCGGCCCAGCGAGTCCAGGCCAACCACCTATCACCCGTTCACACTAGTTCTACGTTCAGCAAGGAACTGCAGACGCTGGTTTAAACCGAAGGTAGACACAAAATGCTGGAGTAACTCAGCGGGACAGGCAGCATCTCTGGAGAGAAGGAATGGATTTTAGATTTAGATTTAGAGATACAGCGCGGAAACAGGCCCTTCGGCCCACCGGGTCCGCGCCGCCCAGCGATCCCCGCACACTAACACTATCCTACACACACTAGGGACAATTTTTACATTTGCCCAGCCAAGTAACCCACAAACCTGCACGTCTTTGGAGCGTGGGAGGAAACCGAAGATCTCGGAGAAAAGCCACGCAGGTCACGGGGAGAACGTACAAACTCCGTACAGACGGCGCCCGTAGTCAGGATCGAACCTGGGTCTCCGGTGCTGCATTCGCTGTAAGGCAGCAACTCTACCGCCGCGCCACCGTGCCGCCATGTTTCAGGTCGAGACCCTTCTTCAGACTGAAGAGGGTCTTGAGCCGAAACGTCACCCATTCCTTCTCTCCAGAGATGCTGCCTGACCCGCTGAGTTACTCCAGCATTTAGTGTCTATCCACGCTAGTTCCACGTTATCCCACTTTCTCATCCACTCCCGACACAGTGCGGGACAATTTTTTACTGATTAAACCTGAAAATCCGCACGTCTTTGTGGGACGAGGGAGGGAAACCAGAGCACCCAGAGGAAACCCACGCGGTCACGGGGAGAACGTGCAAACTCCACACACACACACGCACGCACACACACACACACACACACACACACGCACGCACGCACGCACACACACACACGCACACACACACACGCACACACACACACGCACGCACACACGCACACACGCACGCACGCACGCACACACGCACGCACGGACACACGCACGCACACACACACACACGCACGCACACACGCACGCACGCACGCACACACGCTCGCACGCACGCACGCACGCACGCGCACACACACACACACACACACACACACGCGCGCACGCACGCACGCACGCACGCACACACACACACGCACGCACGCACGCACGCACACACGCACACACACATGCACGCACGCAAGCACACACACACACGAACACACACACACACACACACACAAAGATAGCACCCGAGGTCAGGTTCGAACCGGGGACCTCCGTTACTGTGAGGCAGCAGTTCTACCCGCTGCGCCACCGCGCTGCACTGGTTGTAGGATTGCCAACTATGCATAGCGGCACGGTGGCGCAGCGGTAGAGTTGCTGCCTCACAGCGCCGGAGACCCGGGTTCGATCCCGACCGCGTGCGCCGTCTGTACGGAGTTTGTACGTTCTCCCCGTGGCCTGCGTGGGTTTTCTCCGAGATCTTCGGTTTCCTCCCACACTCCAAAGACGTGCAGGTTTGTGGGTTAATAGGCTTGTTGTAAACGTAAAAATTGTCCCTAGTGTGTGTAGGATAGTGTTAGTGTGCGGGGATCGCTGGGCGGCGCGGACCCCGTGGGCCGAAGGGCCTGTTTCCGCACTGTATCTCTAACTTAAACTAAACTAAACTAAACTAAACTATACTATACTAACTGAGTTACAGGTTAAATTAGTGGGAAATGGGATTGCTCTGTGAGCTAGCATAGAGGCAAAGGACTGAATGGCCCACTTTCATAGTTTGTAGAAACATGAAAATATATAGACACACAGGGTCTCTTGCCCAGAGTAGGGGAATCGAGGACCAGAGGACATAGGTTCAAGGTGAAGGGGAATAGATTTAATAGGAATCTGAGGGGTAGCTTTTCCACACAGAGGGTGGTGGGTGTATGGAACGAGCTGCCGGAGGAGGTAGTTGAGGCTGGGACTATCCCAACGTTTAAGAAACAGTTGGACAGGTACATGGATAGGACAGGTTTGGAGGGATATGGACCAAACGTGGGCAGGTGGGACTAATGTAGATGGGGCATGTTGGCCGGTGTGGGCAGGTGGGACTAGTGTAGATGGGGCATGTTGGCCGGTGTGGGCAGGTGGGACTAGTGTAGATGGGGCATGTTGGCCGGTGTGGGCAGGTGGGACTAATGTAGATGGGGCATGTTGGCCGGTGTGGGCAGGTGGGACTAGTGTAGATGGGGCATGTTGGCCGGTGTGGGCAGGTGGGACTAGTGTAGATGGGACATGTTGGTCGGTGTGGGCAGGTGGGACTAGCGTAGATGGGGCATGTTGGCCGGTGTGGGCAGGTGGGACTAGTGTAGATGGGACACGTTGGTCGGTGTGGGCAGGTGGGACTAGTGTAGATGGGGCATGTTGGCCGGTGTGGGCAGGTGGGACTAGTGTAGATGGGACATGTTGGCCGGTGTGGGCAGGTGGGACTAGTGTAGATGGGGCATGTTGGTCGGTGTGGGCAGGTGGGACTAGTGTAGATGGGGCATGTTGGCCGGTGTGGGCAGGTGGGACTAGTGTAGATGGGGCATGTTGGTCGGTGTGGGCAGGTGGGACTAGTGTAGATGGGGCATGTTGGCCGGTGTGGGCAGGTGGGACTAGTGTAGATGGGGCATGTTGGTCGGTGTGGGCAGGTGGGATTAGTGTAGATGGGGCATGTTGGTCGGTGTGGGCAGGTGGGACTAGTGTAGATGGGGCATGTTGGCCGGTGTGGGCAGGTGTGACTAATGTAGATGGGGCATGTTGGCCGGTGTGGGCAGGTGGGACTAGTGTAGATGGGGCATGTTGGCCGGTGTGGGCAGGTGGGACTAGTGTAGATGGGGCAAGTTGGCCGGTGTGGGCAGGTGGGACTAGTGTAGATGGGGCACGTTGGTCGGTGTGGGCAGGTGGGACTAGTGTAGATGGGGCAGGTTGGTCGGTGTGGGCAGGTGGGACTAGTGTAGATGGGGCATGTTGGCCGGTGTGGGCATGTGGGACTAGTGTAGATGGGGCATGTTGGCCGGTGTGGGCAAGGTGGGACTAGTGTAGATGGGGCATGTTGGCCGGTGTGGGCAGGTGGGACTAGTGTAGATGGGGCATGTTGGTCGGTGTGGGCAGGTGGGACTAGTGTAGATGGGGCATGTTGGTCGGTGTGGGCAGGCGGGACTAGTGTAGATGGGGCATGTTGGCCGGTGTGGGCAGGTGGGACTAGTGTAGATGGGGCATGTTGGTCGGTGTGGGCAGGCGGGACTAGTGTAGATGGGGCATGTTGGCCGGTGTGGGCAGGTGGGACTAGTGTAGATGGGGCATGTTGGTCGGTGTGGGCGGGTGGGACTAGTGTAGATGGGGCATGTTGGTCGGTGTGGGCAGGTGGGACTAGTGTGGATGGGGCATGTTGGTCGGTGTGGGCAGGCGGGACTAGTGTAGATGGGGCATGTTGGCCGGTGTGGGCAGGTGGGACTAGTGTAGATGGGGCATGTTGGTCGGTGTGGGCAGGCGGGACTAGTGTAGATGGGGCATGTTGGCCGGTGTGGGCAGGTGGGACTAGTGTAGATGGGGCATGTTGGTCGGTGTGGGCGGGTGGGACTAGTGTAGATGGGGCATGTTGGCCGGTGTGGGCGGGTGGGACTAGTGTAGATGGGGCATGTTGGCCGGTGTGGGCTGGTGGGACTAGTGTAGATGGGGCATGTTGGCCGGTGTGGGCAGGTGGGACAAGTGTAGATGGGGCATGTTGGTCGGTGTGGGCGGGTGGGACTAGTGTAGATGGGGCATGTTGGCCGGTGTGGGCGGGTGGGACTAGTGTAGATGGGGCATGTTGGCCGGTGTGGGCAGGAGGGACTAGTGTAGATGGGGCATGTTGGTCGGTGTGGGCAGGCGGGACTAGTGTAGATGGGGCATGTTGGTCGGTGTGGGCAGGTGGGACGAGTGTAGATGGGGCATGTTGGCCGGTGTGGGCAGGTGGGACTAGTGTAGATGGGGCATGTTGGCCGGTGTGGGCAGGTGGGACTAGTGTAGATGGGGCATGTTGGTCGGTGTGGGCGGGTGGGACTAGTGTAGATGGGGCATGTTGGTCGGTGTGGGCAGGTGGGACTAGTGTAGCTGGGGCATGTTGGTCGGTCTGGGCGGGTGGGACTAGTGTAGATGGGGCATGTTGGTCGGTGTGGGCAGGTGGGACTAGTGTAGCTGGGGCATGTTGGTCGGTCTGGGCGGGTGGGACTAGTGTAGATGGGGCATGTTGGTTGGTGTGGGCAGGTGGGACTAGTGTAGCTGGGGCATGTTGGTCGGTCTGGGCAGGTGGGACTAGTGTAGATGGGACACGTTGGTCGGTGTGGGCAGGTGGGACTAGTGTAGATGGGGCATGTTGGCCGGTGTGGGCAGGTGGGACTAGTGTAGATGGGACATGTTGGCCGGTGTGGGCAGGTGGGACTAGTGTAGATGGGGCATGTTGGTCGGTGTGGGCAGGTGGGACTAGTGTAGATGGGGCATGTTGGCCGGTGTGGGCAGGTGGGACTAGTGTAGATGGGGCATGTTGGTCGGTGTGGGCAGGTGGGACTAGTGTAGATGGGGCATGTTGGGCGGTGTGGGCGGGTGGGACTAGTGTAGATGCGGCATGTTGGTCGGTGTGGGCAGGTGGGACTAGTGTAGATGGGGCATGTTGGGCGGTGTGGGCGGGTGGGACTAGTGTAGATGGGGCATGTTGGTCGGTGGGGGCAGGTGGGACTAGTGGAGATGGGGCATGTTGGTCGGTGTGGGCAGGTGGGACTAGTGTAGATGGGGCATGTTGGCCGGTGTGGGCAGGTGGGACTAGTGTAGATGGGACACGTTGGTCGGTGTGGGCAGGTGGGACTAGTGTAGATGGGACACGTTGGTCGGTGTGGGCAGGTGGGACTAGTGTAGATGGGGCATGTTGGCCGGTGTGGGCAGGTGGGACTAGTGTAGATGGGACATGTTGGCCGGTGTGGGCAGGTGGGACTAGTGTAGATGGGGCATGTTGGTCGGTGTGGGCAGGTGGGACTAGTGTAGATGGGGCATGTTGGCCGGTGTGGGCAGGTGGGACTAGTGTAGATGGGGCATGTTGGTCGGTGTGGGCAGGTGGGACTAGTGTAGATGGGGCATGTTGGGCGGTGTGGGCGGGTGGGACTAGTGTAGATGGGGCATGTTGGCCGGTGTGGGCAGGTGGGACTAGTGTAGATGGGGCATGTTGGTCGGTGTGGGCAGGTGGGACTAGTGTAGATGGGGCATGTTGGGCGGTGTGGGCGGGTGGGACTAGTGTAGATGCGGCATGTTGGTCGGTGTGGGCAGGTGGGACTAGTGTAGATGGGGCATGTTGGGCGGTGTGGGCGGGTGGGACTAGTGTAGATGGGGCATGTTGGTCGGTGGGGGCAGGTGGGACTAGTGGAGATGGGGCATGTTGGTCGGTGTGGGCAGGTGGGACTAGTGTAGATGGGGCATGTTGGCCGGTGTGGGCAGGTGGGACTAGTGTAGATGGGACACGTTGGTCGGTGTGGGCAGGTGGGACTAGTGTAGATGGGGCATGTTGGTCGGTGTGGGCAGGTGGGACTAGTGTAGATGGGGCATGTTGGCCGGTGTGGGCAGGTGGGACTAGTGTAGATGGGACATGTTGGCCGGTGTGGGCAGGTGGGACTAGTGTAGATGGGGCATGTTGGTCGGTGTGGGCAGGTGGGACTAGTGTAGATGGGGCATGTTGGCCGGTGTGGGCAGGTGGGACTAGTGTAGATGGGGCATGTTGGTCGGTGTGGGCAGGTGGGACTAGTGTAGATGGGGCATGTTGGGCGGTGTGGGCGGGTGGGACTAGTGTAGATGCGGCATGTTGGTCGGTGTGGGCAGGTGGGACTAGTGTAGATGGGGCATGTTGGGCGGTGTGGGCGGGTGGGACTAGTGTAGATGGGGCATGTTGGTCGGTGGGGGCAGGTGGGACTAGTGTAGATGGGGCATGTTGGTCGGTGTGGGCAGGTGGGACTAGTGTAGATGGGGCATGTTGGCCGGTGTGGGCAGGTGGGACTAGTGTAGATGGGACACGTTGGTCGGTGTGGGCAGGTGGGACTAGTGTAGATGGGGCATGTTGGTCGGTGTGGGCAGGTGGGACTAGTGTAGATGGGGCATGTTGGCCGGTGTGGGCAGGTGGGACTAGTGTAGATGGGGCATGTTGGTCGGTGTGGGCAGGTGGGACTAGTGTAGATGGGGCATGTTGGCCGGTGTGGGCAGGTGGGACTAGTGTAGATGGGACATGTTGGTCGGTGTGGGCAGGTGGGACTAGTGTAGATGGGGCATGTTGGCCGGTGTGGGCAGGTGGGACTAGTGTAGATGGGTCACGTTGGTCGGTGTGGGCAGGTGGGACTAGTGTAGATGGGGCATGTTGGTCGGTGTGGGCAGGTGGGACTAGTGTAGATGGGGCATGTTGGCCGGTGTGGGCAGGTGGGACTAGTGTAGATGGGACACGTTGGTCGGTGTGGGCAGGTGGGACTAGTGTAGATGGGGCATGTTGGTCGGTGTGGGCAGGTGGGACTAGTGTAGATGGGGCATGTTGGCCGGTGTGGGCAGGTGGGACTAGTGTAGATGGGGCATGTTGGTCGGTGTGGGCAGGTGGGACTAGTGTAGATGGGGCATGTTGGCCGGTGTGGGCAGGTGGGACTAGTGTAGATGGGACATGTTGGTCGGTGTGGGCAGGTGGGACTAGTGTAGATGGGGCATGTTGGCCGGTGTGGGCAGGTGGGACTAGTGTAGATGGGTCACGTTGGTCGGTGTGGGCAGGTGGGACTAGTGTAGATGGGGCAAGTTGGCCGGTGTGGGCAGGTGGGACTAGTGTAGATGGGGCATGTTGGCCGGTGTGGGCAGGTGGGACTAGTGTAAATGGGGCATGTTGGTCGGTGTGGGCAGGTGGGACTAGTGTAGCTGGGGCATGTTGGCCGGTGTGCGCAGGTGGGACTAGTGTAGATGGGGCATGTTGGCCGGTGTGGGCAGGTGGGACTAGTGTAGATGGGGCATGTTGGTCGGTGTGGGCAGGTGGGACTAGTGTAGATGGGACATGTTGGTCGGTGTGGGCGGGTGGGACTAGTGTAGATGGGGCATGTTGGCCGGTGTGGGCAGGAGGGACTAGTGTAGATGGGGCATGTTGGTCGGTGTGGGCAGGCGGGACTAGTGTAGATGGGGCATGTTGGCCGGTGTGGGCAGGTGGGACTAGTGTAGATGGGGCATGTTGGTCGGTGTGGGCAGGTGGGACTAGTGTAGATGGGACATGTTGGCCGGTGTGGGCAGGTGGGACTAGTGTAAATGGGGCATGTTGGTCGGTGTGGGCAGGTGGGACTAGTGTAGATGGGGCATGTTGGTCGGTGTGGGCAGGTGGGACTAGTGTAGCTGGGGCATGTTGGCCGGTGTGGGCAGGTGGGACTAGTGTAGATGGGGCATGTTGGCCGGTGTGGGCAGGTGGGACTAGTGTAGATGGGGCATGTTGGTCGGTGTGGGCAGGTGGGACTAGTGTAGATGGGGCATGTTGGTCGGTGTGGGCAGGCGGGACTAGTGTAGATGGGGCATGTTGGTCGGTGTGGGCGGGTGGGACTAGTGTAGATGGGGCATGTTGGCCGGTGTGGGCAGGAGGGACTAGTGTAGATGGGGCATGTTGGTCGGTGTGGGCAGGCGGGACTAGTGTAGATGGGGCATGTTGGTCGGTGTGGGCGGGTGGGACTAGTGTAGATGGGGCATGTTGGTCGGTGTGGGCAGGCGGGACTAGTGTAGATGGGGCATGTTGGCCGGTGTGGGCAGGTGGGACTAGTGTAGATGGGGCATGTTGGTCGGTGTGGGCAGGTGGGACTAGTGTAGATGGGGCATGTTGGTCGGTGTGGGCGGGTGGGACTAGTGTAGATGGGGCATGTTGGCCGGTGTGGGCGGGTGGGACTAGTGTAGATGGGGCATGTTGGTCGGTGTGGGCAGGTGGGACTAATGTAGATGGGGCATGTTGGTCGGTGTGGGCAGGCGGGACTAGTGTAGATGGGGCATGTTGGCCGGTTTGGGCAGGTGGGACTAGTGTAGATGGGGCATGTTGGTCGGTGTGGGCAGGTGGGACTAGTGTAGATGGGGCATGTTGGTCGGTGTGGGCGGGTGGGACTAGTGTAGATGGGGCATGTTGGTCGGTGTGGGCGGGTGGGACTAGTGTAGATGGGGCATGTTGGTCGGTGTGGGCAGGTGGGACTAGTGTAGATGGGGCATGTTGGTCGGTGTGGGCGGGTGGGACGAGTGTAGATGGGGCATGTTGGTTGGTGTGGGCAGGTGGGACTAGTGTAGCTGGGGCATGTTGGTCGGTGTGGGCAGGTGGGACTAGTGTAGATGGGGCATGTTGGTCGGTGTGGGCAGGCGGGCTAGTGTAGATGGGGCATGTTGGCCGGTGTGGGCTGGTGGGACTAGTGTAGATGGGACATGTTGGTCGGTGTGGGCGGGTGGGACTAGTGTAGATGGGGCATGTTGGTCGGTGTGGGCGGGTGGGACTAGTGTAGATGGGGCATGTTGGCCTGTGTGGGCAGGTGGGACTAGTGTAGATGGGGCATGTTGGTCGGTGTGGGCAGGTGGGACTAGTGTAGCTGGGGCATGTTGGTCGGTCTGGGCAGGTGGGACTAGTGTAGATGGGGCATGTTGGCCGGTGTGGGCAGGTGGGACTAGTGTAGATGGGGCATGTTGGTCGGTGTGGGCAGGTGGGACTAGTGTAGATGGGGCATGTTGGGCGGTGTGGGCGGGTGGGACTAGTGTAGATGCGGCATGTTGGTCGGTGTGGGCAGGTGGGACTAGTGTAGATGGGGCATGTTGGGCGGTGTGGGCGGGTGGGACTAGTGTAGATGGGGCATGTTGGTCGGTGGGGGCGGGTGGGACTAGTGTAGATGGGGCATGTTGGTCGGTGGGGGCAGGTGGGACTAGTGTAGATGGGGCATGTTGGTCGGTGTGGGCAGGTGGGACTAGTGTAGATGGGGCATGTTGGCCGGTGTGGGCAGGTGGGACTAGTGTAGATGGGACACGTTGGTCGGTGTGGGCAGGTGGGACTAGTGTAGATGGGGCATGTTGGTCGGTGTGGGCAGGTGGGACTAGTGTAGATGGGGCATGTTGGCCGGTGTGGGCAAGTGGGACTAGTGTAGATGGGACATGTTGGCCGGTGTGGGCAGGTGGGACTAGTGTAGATGGGGCATGTTGGTCGGTGTGGGCAGGTGGGACTAGTGTAGATGGGGCATGTTGGCCGGTGTGGGCAGGTGGGACTAGTGTAGATGGGGCATGTTGGTCGGTGTGGGCAGGTGGGACTAGTGTAGATGGGGCATGTTGGGCGGTGTGGGCGGGTGGGACTAGTGTAGATGCGGCATGTTGGTCGGTGTGGGCAGGTGGGACTAGTGTAGATGGGGCATGTTGGGCGGTGTGGGCGGGTGGGACTAGTGTAGATGGGGCATGTTGGTCGGTGGGGGCAGGTGGGACTAGTGTAGATGGGGCATGTTGGTCGGTGTGGGCAGGTGGGACTAGTGTAGATGGGGCATGTTGGCCGGTGTGGGCAGGTGGGACTAGTGTAGATGGGACACGTTGGTCGGTGTGGGCAGGTGGGCCTAGTGTAGATGGGGCATGTTGGTCGGTGTGGGCAGGTGGGACTAGTGTAGATGGGGCATGTTGGCCGGTGTGGGCAGGTGGGACTAGTGTAGATGGGGCATGTTGGTCGGTGTGGGCAGGTGGGACTAGTGTAGATGGGGCATGTTGGCCGGTGTGGGCAGGTGGGACTAGTGTAGATGGGACATGTTGGTCGGTGTGGGCAGGTGGGACTAGTGTAGATGGGGCATGTTGGCCGGTGTGGGCAGGTGGGACTAGTGTAGATGGGTCACGTTGGTCGGTGTGGGCAGGTGGGACTAGTGTAGATGGGGCAAGTTGGCCGGTGTGGGCAGGTGGGACTAGTGTAGATGGGACATGTTGGCCGGTGTGGGCAGGTGGGACTAGTGTAAATGGGGCATGTTGGTCGGTGTGGGCAGGTGGGACTAGTGTAGCTGGGGCATGTTGGCCGGTGTGGGCAGGTGGGACTAGTGTAGATGGGGCATGTTGGCCGGTGTGGGCAGGTGGGACTAGTGTAGATGGGGCATGTTGGTCGGTGTGGGCAGGTGGGACTAGTGTAGATGGGGCATGTTGGCCGGTGTGGGCAGGTGGGACTAGTGTAGATGGGGCATGTTGGTCGGTGTGGGCAGGTGGGACTAGTGTAGATGGGACATGTTGGCCGGTGTGGGCAGGTGGGACTAGTGTAAATGGGGCATGTTGGTCGGTGTGGGCAGGTGGGACTAGTGTAGATGGGGCATGTTGGTCGGTGTGGGCAGGTGGGACTAGTGTAGCTGGGGCATGTTGGCCGGTGTGGGCAGGTGGGACTAGTGTAGATGGGGCATGTTGGCCGGTGTGGGCAGGTGGGACTAGTGTAGATGGGGCATGTTGGTCGGTGTGGGCAGGTGGGACTAGTGTAGATGGGGCATGTTGGTCGGTGTGGGCAGGCGGGACTAGTGTAGATGGGGCATGTTGGTCGGTGTGGGTGGGTGGGACTAGTGTAGATGGGGCATGTTGGCCGGTGTGGGCAGGAGGGACTAGTGTAGATGGGGCATGTTGGTCGGTGTGGGCAGGCGGGACTAGTGTAGATGGGGCATGTTGGTCGGTGTGGGCGGGTGGGACTAGTGTAGATGGGGCATGTTGGTCGGTGTGGGCAGGCGGGACTAGTGTAGATGGGGCATGTTGGCCGGTGTGGGCGGGTGGGACTAGTGTAGATGGGGCATGTTGGTCGGTGTGGGCGGGTGGGACTAGTGTAGATGGGGCATGTTGGTCGGTGTGGGCGGGTGGGACTAGTGTAGATGGGGCATGTTGGCCGGTGTGGGCGGGTGGGACTAGTGTAGATGGGGCATGTTGGTCGGTGTGGGCAGGTGGGACTAGTGTAGATGGGGCATGTTGGTCGGTGTGGGCAGGCGGGACTAGTGTAGATGGGGCATGTTGGCCGGTTTGGGCAGGTGGGACTAGTGTAGATGGGGCATGTTGGTCGGTGTGGGCAGGTGGGACTAGTGTAGATGGGGCATGTTGGTCGGTGTGGGCGGGTGGGACTAGTGTAGATGGGGCATGTTGGTCGGTGTGGGCAGGTGGGACTAGTGTAGATGGGGCATGTTGGTCGGTGTGGGCAGGTGGGACTATTGTAGATGGGGCATGTTGGTCGGTGTGGGCGGGTGGGACGAGTGTAGATGGGGCATGTTGGTTGGTGTGGGCAGGTGGGACTAGTGTAGCTGGGGCATGTTGGTCGGTGTGGGCAGGTGGGACTAGTGTAGATGGGGCATGTTGGTCGGTGTGGGCGGGTGGGACTAGTGTAGATGGGGCATGTTGGCCGGTGTGGGCGGGTGGGACTAGTGTAGATGGGGCATGTTGGCCGGTGTGGGCAAGTGGGACTAGTGTAGATGGGGCATGTTGGCCGGTGTGGGCAAGTTAGGCCGAAAGGCCTGGGTTCCGTGCTGTATCACTCTAAGACTCTATGGCGTGGGATTAAGCTGCTGAATAACTTGTAATATCTGACGTTTTAGCCCCATGAAACGATTCCATTTAATATGATAATCCATCCCGAACACTGATATGTATGCTTGCTTGACATATAATTTCATTTGTGGAAAGCCATTGTTGCTTTAAGGCTGTTCATTCTTTAAGGATTAAAATATATTCCCCGAACTGCAATGATATTCGACAAGACTTCCAGACACTGTGATTGTCTTCGGTTTAGTTTAGATTAGTTTAGTTCAGAGATACAGGCCCTTCGACCCACCAAGTCCAGCGATCCCCGCACATTAACGCCATCCTACACACAAACTAGGGACAATTTACACACACGCACACCAAGCCAATTAACCTACAGACCTGTACGTCTTTGGAGTGTGGGAGGAAACCGAAGATCTCGGAGAAAACCCACGCAGGTCACGGGGAGAACGTACAAACTCCGTACAGACGGCGCCCGTATTCGGTGGTATTTATTCACAAAATGCTGGAGTAACTCAGCGGGTCAGGCAGCATCTCGGGAGAGAAGGAATGGGTGACGTTTCGGGTCGAGACCCTTCTTCAGACTGATGTCAGGGGGGCGGGACAAAGGAAGGATATAGGTGGAGACAGGAAGATAGAGGGAGATCTGGGAAGGAGGAGGGGAAGAGAGGGACAGAGGAACTATCTAAAGTTGGAGAAGTCGACGTTCATACCACCGGGCTGCAAGCTGCCCAGGCGAAATATGAGGTGCTGTTCCTCCAAGTTGCGGTGGGCCTCACTATGGCACTGGAGGAGGCCCATGACAGAAAGGTCAGACTGGGAGTGGGAGGGGGAGTTGAAGTGCTGAGCCACCGGGAGATCAGTTTGGTTAATGCGGACCGAGCGCAGGTGTTGAGCGAAGCGATCGCCGAGCCTGCGCTTGGTTTCGCCGATGTAAATAAGTTGACATCTGGAGCAGCGGATGCAATAGATGAGGTTGGAGGAGGTGCAGGTGAACCTCTGTCTCACCTGGAACCATAGTCAGGATGGTGCCACCATATTTTGGTATGGATAGAGAGATTAGATACATCTCGTTCAGGTATGCCACGTGTAGTTCAGTTTACTTTAGAGATACAGGTCGGAAACAGGCCCCTGTGTGTTCGCTAGGGGAAGATAAAATCAACGAGGCATACAAAGTAAAATTTAATCAGGAGGACAGTCAAAATAGTGCCTTTTTGTCACCTTCGACTGAGCTAACAATCATCTATTCTAAAGATGGACACAAAATGCTGGAGTAACTCAGCGGGTCAGGAAGCATCTCTGGAGAGAAGGAATGGGTGATGTTTCGGGTCGAGACCCTTCTTCAGACAGACCTATTCCACATTTTCCTCAATCTACATCCCCTTCGATCTCACGTTTTCACACCTTACCCTTCCATATCTCTCGTTTCCCTCCCCCCCCCGACTCTCAGTCTGAAGAAGGGTCTCGACCCGAAACGTCACCCATTCCTTCTACAGATAGGTAGATAAGGTTCTATGCATATCTATATGCACATGCACTTAGCATTCACCGTCACGTCAATGATGTAGATGGAGATTAAACATAGAAAATAGGTGCAGGAGGAGGCCATTCGGCCCTTCGAGCCAGTACCGCCATTCATTGTGATCACGGCTGATCATCCACAATCAGTAACCCGTGCCTGCCTTCTCCCCATATCCCTTGATTCCACTAGCCCCAAGAGCTCTATCTAACTCTCTCTTTTAAATTCATCCAGTGAATTGGCCTCCACTGCCCTCTGTGGCAGAGAATTCCACAGATTCACAACTCTCTGGGTGAAAAAGTTCCTTCTCGCCTCAGTTTTAAACGGCCTCCCCTTTATTCTAAGACTGTGTGGCCCCTGGTTCTGGACTCGCCCAACATTGCGAACATTTTTCATGCATCTAGCTTGTCCAGTCCTTTTATAAGTTTTATACGTCTCTATAAGATCCCCTCTCATCCTTCTAAACTCCAGTGAATAGTTTGGATCGAAATGACAACATGGACCGCTGGGACTGACAAATGTTCTCTAATTGGAGAGTCTCGATACACAGTGGGTCAGGCAGCATCCAGGAGAGAAGGAATGGGTGACGTTTCGGGTCGAGATCCTTCTTCAAACCCGCACATCTTTGGAGTGTGGGAGGAAACCGAAGATCTCGGGGAAAACCCACGCAGGTCACGGGGAGAACGTACAAACTCCGTACAGACGGCGCCAGTAGTCGGGATGGAACCTGAGTCTCCGGCGCTGCATTCGCTGTAAGGCGGCAACTCTACCGCTGCGCCACCGTGCCGCCCTCTACTATCAATTATATTTAGAATCGTTTATTTTGGGAGTGTTATCCAGGATGGATGGAGAGATTAGATACATCTAGTTCAGTTTAGTTCATTGTCACCTGTACCGATACACGGTGAGTTCAGAAGCAATAGAAGCAGAATTAGGCCATTCGGCCCATCAAGCCTGCTCGGCCATTCAATCACGGCTGGTCTATCTCTCCCTCCTAACCCCATTCTCCTGCCTTCTCCCCATAACCCCTGACACCCGCACTAATTAAATATTGAATCGGTGATATTTCGGGTCAGGGCCCTTCAATTTTATTTTAGTTTAGAGATATGGCCCTCTCCCTTGACTCTCAGTCTGAAGAAGGGTCTCGACCCAAAACATCGCCCATTCCTGCTCTCCAGAGATGCTGCCTGTCCCACTGAGTTACTCCAGATTTTTGTGTCCATCTTCAGGATAGATTGAAGATTGTGGAACGATTGCAATGTGTGATTGTAGATCGGCTTCTGTGGCAGGCACGCAAATAGTTGCCTGGGTTGGGCCTAGGGGTTGCCATCTTCCTCACTCCCAAATAAGGGACAAAGGGTGACGTCACCGCCCCGCGCCCCACGTGACCTCACCCAGCCAGCGGCCACCTGCTCCCGCTCCACCAATGGCGGCCGCCCGGGCCAGGAGGCGGGTTGCTACGCAACCTCCGTTAGGCAGCGTCCGGGCCCCTGGGCCTACAGTGTCCAGGACTACAGTGGCCCCGGGCTACAGTGTCCGGGCCTACAGTGTCCGGGTCTACAGTGTCCGGGCCTACTGTGTCCGGGCCTACAGTGTCCGGGCCTACAGTGTCCGGGCCTACAGTGTCCGGGCCTACAGTGTCCGGGCCTACAGTGTCCGGGCCTTCAGTGTCCGGGCCTACAGTGTCCGGGCCTACAGTGTCCGGGCCTACAGTGTCCGGGCCTTCAGTGTCCGGGCCTACTGTGTCCGGGCCTACAGTGTCCGGGCCTACAGTGTCCGGGTCTACAGTGTCCGGGCCTACATTGTCCGGGCCTACTGTGTCCGGGCCTACAGTGTCCGGGCCTTCAGTGTCCGGGCCTACTGTGTCCGGGCCTACAGTGTCCGGGCCTACAGTGTCCGGGCCTAGCTATACAAATTTGACTTGACTTGACTTGACAGTGTCCGGGTCTACATTGTCCGGGCCTACTGTGTCCGGGCCTACAGTGTCCGGACCTACAGTGTCCGAGCCTACTGTGTCCGGGCCTACAGTGTCCGGGCCTACATTGTCCGGGCCTACTGTGTCTGGGCCTACAGTGTCCGGGCCTACAGTGTCCGGGCCTACAGTGTCCGGGCCTACTGTGTCCGAGCCTACAGTGTCCGGGCCTACATTGTCCGGGCCTACAGTGTCCGGGCCTACATTGTCCGGGCCTACTGTGTCCGGGCCTACAGTGTCCGGGCCTTCAGTGTCCGGGCCTACAGTGTCCGGGCAACCTCCGTTAGGCCTACAGTGTCTAGGACTAGAGCGGCCGGGCCTACAGTGTCCAGGACTAGAGCGGCCCCCGGGCTACAGTGTCCGGGCCTACAGTGTCCGGGCCTACTGTGTCCGGGCCTACAGTGTCCGGGCCTACAGTGTCCGGGCCTACAGTGTCCGGGCCTACAGTGTCCGGGCCTACAGTGTCCGGGCCTACTGTGTCCGGGCCTACAGTGTCCGGGCCTACAGTGTCCGGGCCTACTGTGTCCGGGCCTACAGTGTCCGGGCCTACAGTGTCCGGTCCTACAGCGCTGTCCGGGCCTAATACGGGACAAACCAATTTAGCCCAAAATACTGGATCTCCCGGCTAATACGAGACAGTTGTCAACCCTGGTTGGGGACCATCTTGAAATGCCCAATGACTGGAGATTAACAACCAGGGCCTGAAGGGCCTGTTTCCTTGCTGTGTGACTCCATGACTAGGACTGTATCCTAGTAATTCTATTTCTTTTCATTCGGAGTCCCAATGCTTGACGATTCTTCATCGGTTCATCAGTGATAGGAGCAGAATTAGTCCACTCGGCCCCTCGAGCCCACTCCGCCATTCTATCACGGCTGGTCTATCTCTCCCTCCCAACCCCATTCTCCTGCCTTCTCCCCGTAACCCCTGACACCCGCACTAATCAAGAATCTATCTGTCTCTGCCTTAACAATACCCACTGACTTGTGGCCTCCACAGCCGTCTGTGGCAAAGAATCCCGCAGATTCAACGCCCTCTGGCTAAAGAAATTCCTCCTCATCTCCTTCCTAAAGGAACGTCCTTTAATTCTGAGGCTGTGCCCTCTGAGGCCTAGACTCTCCCACTAGTGGAAACATTCTCTCCACATCCACTCTATCCAGGCCGCTCACTGTTCTGTACGTTTCAATGAGGTCCCCCCTCATCCTTCTAAACTCCAGCCCAGTGCCCACAAACGCTCATCGTACGTTAACCCACTCATTCCTGGGACCGTTCTCGTATACCTCCTCTGGATCCCCTCCAGAGCCGGCAGAGGGAGCTTCTGTTAATCTAACCCAGGATTCATCTCAATCCTACACATGACTAACATGAATAAAGTTAATATAATAATCCTCCACCCAATGCATTTCTTTCCTGAAGAAATGATCCTACTTTTCTCGGGAGTTCAGTCCAGTTCAGTTCGGCTCGTTGTACAGTGAAAAGCTTCTATTGCGTGCAAACCAGTCAGCGGAAAGACAACACGGGATTACAATCGAGCCGTCCACAGTGTACAGATACAATAGAAAATAGACAATAGGTGCAGGAGGAGGCCATTCGGCCCTTCGAGCCAGCGCCGCCATTCAATGCGATCATGGCTGATCATTCTCAATCAGTACCCCGTTCTTGCCTTCTCCCCATACCCCCTGACTCCGCTATCCTTAAGAGCTCTATCCAGCTCTCTCTTGAATGCATTTAGAGAATCGGCCTCCACTGCCCTCTGAGGCAGAGAATTCCACAGATTCACAACTCTCTGACTGAAAAAGTTTTTCCTCATCTCCGTTCTAAATGGCCTTACCCCTTATTCTTAAACTGTGGCCCCTGGTTCTGGACTCCCCCAACATTGGGAACATGTTTCCTGCCTCTAACGATCCACGATAAAGGGATTAAGGTCGGCACGTTGGCGCGGCGGTAGAGTTGCCGCCTTACAGCGAATGCAGCGCCGGAGACCCGGGTTCCACCCCGACCACGGGCGCCGTCTGTACGGAGTTTGTACGTTCTCCCCGTGACCTGCGTGGGTTTTCTCCGAGATCTTCGGTTTCCTCCCACACTCCAAAGACGTGCGGGTTTGTAGGTTAATCGGCTGGGCAAATGTAAAAATTCTCCCCAGTGTGTGTGGGATAGTGTTAGCGTGCGGGGATCGCTGGGCGGCACGGACTTGGTGTGCTGGATGTTCTACGTAGAAACAAGGATCTCCAGATGCTGGCTTACAAAAGAAAAACACACACAGAGTGCTGGAGTAACTCAACAGGTCAGGCAGCATCTCTGGAGAATATGGAAAGGTGTCCTTTTGGGTCAGGACCTATCTTCAGATGAATTGCCATAGAGTCCTAGAGTGACACAGCACGGAAACAGGCCCTTCAGCCCAACTTGCCCACACCGGCCAACATGTCCCATCAACACTAGTCCCACCTGCCCACACCGGCCAACATGCCCCATCTACACTAGTCCCACACTGACCAACATGCCCCATCTACACTAGTCCCACCTGCCCACACCGGCCAACATGCCCCATCTACACTAGTCCCACACTGACCAACATGCCCCATCTACACTAGTCCCACCCGCCCACACTGGCCAACATGCCCCATCAACACTAGTCCCACCTGCCCACACCGGCCAACATGCCCCATCTACACTAGTCCCACCTGCCCACACCGGCCAACATGCCCCATCTACACTAGTCCCACACTGACCAACATGCCCCATCTACACTAGTCCCACCCGCCCACACCGGCCAACATGCCCCATCTACACCAGTCCCACCTGCCCACACCGACCAGCATGCCCCATCTACACTAGTCCCACCTGCCCACACCGGCCAACATGCCCCATCTACACCAGTCCCACCTGCCCACACCGACCAACATGCCCCATCTACACTAATCCCACCTGCCCACACCGGCCAACATGCCCCATCTACACTAGTCCCACCTTCCCACACCGGCCAACGTGCCCCATCTACACTAGTCCCACCTGCCCGCGTTTGGCCCATATCCCTCCAAACCTATCCTATCCATGTACCAGTCTAAAAGTTTCTTAAACGTTGGGATAGTCCTGGCCTCAACTACCTCCTCCGGCAGCTCGTTCCATACACCCACCGCCCTCTGTGTGAAAAAGTTACCCCTCAGATTCCTATTAAATCTTTTCCCCTTCACCTTAAACCCATGTCCTCTGGTCCTCGATTCCCCTACTCTGGGCAAGAGACTCTGAGCGTCTACAAATCATCCTCCAACATTTCCATCACCTACAACGGGACCCCACCACTGGCCACATCTTCCCATCCCCTCCCCTTTCTGCGTTCTGCAGAGACCGTCCCCTCCGTAACTCCCTGGTCCACTCGTCCCTTCCCTACCCAAACCACCCCATCCCCGGGCACTTTCCCCTTGCAACCGCACGAGATGCAACACCTGTCCCTTTACCTCCCCCCTCAACTCCATCCAAGGACCCAAACAGTCTTTCCAGGTGAGACAGAGGTTCACCTGCACCTCCTCCAACCTCATCTATTGCATCCGCTGCTCCAGATGTCAACTTATTTACATCGGCAGAAACCAAGCGCAGGCTCGGCGATCGCTTCGCTCAACACCTTCGCTCAGTCCGCCTTAACCAACCTGATCTCCCGGTGGCTGAGCACTTCAACTCCCCCTCCCACTCCCAGTCTGACCTTTCTGTCATGGCCTCCTCCAGTGCCATAGTGAGGCCCACCGGAAATTGGAGGAACAGCACCTCATATTTCGCCTGGGCAGCTTGCAGCCCAGCGGCATGAACATCGACTTCTCCAACTTTAGATAGTTCCTCTGTCCCTCTCTTCCCCTCCCCCTTCCCAGATCTCCCTCTATCTTCCTGTCTCCACCTATATCCTTTCTTTGTCCCGCCCCCCTGACATCAGTCTGAAGAAGGGTCTCGACCCGAAACGTCACCCATTCCTTCTCTCCTGAGATGCTGCCTGACCCGCTGAGTTACTCCAGCATTTTGTGAATAAATACCTTCGATTTGTACCAGCATCTGCAGTTATTGTCTTATACTACTGTGCGTCTACCCGATCTATTCCTCTCATGATTTTATACACTTCTACATCTCTAGTTCCCCTCTCCCCTGACTTTCTCAGTCTGAAGAAAGGTCTCGACCCAAAACGTCACCCATTCCTTTTCTCCAGAGATGCTGCCATATTGAACCAATGACCAAGAAACCACACCCACGCCTCTACTTCCGTAGAAGGCTCAGGAGGTTGGTCACCTCCCGAACAACTCTCACCAACTTCCACAGATGTGCCGCAGAAAGCATTTTATCGGGACGCATCACAGCCCGGTTTGGGAACAGCTCCATCCGTAGACTTCGCAAGAAACCGCAGAGAACTGTGGGCCATCGCACACACAAACCAACCTCCCTCCCACCGACTCCATCTACACCTCACGCTGCCTCGGCAAGGCCAGCAGCCCAGACCATCGCACAAACCAACCTCCCTCCCTCCGACTCCATCTACACCTCACGCTGCCTCGGCAAGGCCAGCAGCCCAGACCATCGCACAAACCAACCTCCCTTCCACCGACTCCATCTACACCTCACGCTGCCTCGGCAAGGCCAGCAGCCCAGACCATCACACAAACCAACCTCCCTCCCACCGACTCCATCTACACCTCACGCTGCCTCGGCAAGGCCAGCAGCATCACCAAGGACCAGTCTCACCCCCGGCCACTCCCTCTTCTCCCCTCTCCCATCGGGGCAAGAGGTACAGAAGTGTGGAGACGCACACCTCCAGATTCAGGGACTGTTTTTCCGGCTGTTATCAGGCAACTGAACCGTCCCACCACAACCAGAGAGCAGTGCTGAACTACTATCTACCTCATTGGAGACCCTCGGACTATCCTCGATCGGACTTTGCTGGCTTTCCCTTGCACTAAACGTTATTCCCTTAGCGTGTGTCTGTACACTGTGGACGGCTCGATTGTAATCGTGTGTTGTCTTTCCGCTGAAGGTAGACACAAAATGCTGGAGTAACTCAGCGGGTCGGGCAGCATCTCTGGAGAGAAGGAATGGGTGACGTTTTGGGTTGAGACCCTTCTTCAGACTGAGAGTCAGGGGAGAGGGAAATGGGAGACACAGACAGTGATGTGGAGGGAGATGTAGAACAAATGAATATAAGACACACCAAAATAAGGAGACTGCCATTGTTAGCAGTTTGCTGGGTGAGAACGAGAAGCTGGTGTGACTTGGGTGGGGGATGGGGGAAGAGAGAGGGGGAGGGAGGGAGAGAGAGAGGGAGGGAGGGAGGGAGGGAGGGAGGGAGGGAGGGAGGGAGGAGGGAGGGAGGGAGGGAGGGAGGGAGGGAGGGAGGGAGGGAGGGAGGGAGGGAGGGAGGGAGGGAGGGAGGGAGGGAGGGAGGGAGGGAGGGAGGGAGGGAGGGAAGGAGGGAGAGAGAGAGAAGTCAGTGTTCACACCGCTGGGGTGTAAGCTGCCCAAGCGAAATATGAGGTGCTGTTCCTCCATTTCCGCTGACTGGTTAGCGCGCGGCGAAAGCTTTTCACTGTACCTCAGTGCGCGTGACGAAAAAACTACACCGAAGGGGTTCGTGGGTTTGGAGGGATGTGGGCAGGTGGGACCGCTGTAGTTGGGGCTTGTCGGCCGGCGCGGGGCAAGCTGGGCCGAAGGGCCTGTTTCCCACACCTTGTGTGTGTGTGTGTGCGTGTGTGTGTGTGT
>NC_135986.1:8649095-8659095 GCF_053455715.1 Rhinoraja longicauda
TGTGTGTGTGTGTGTGTGTGTCTGTGTGTGTGTCTGTGTGTGTGTCTGTGTGTGTCAGTGTGTTGTGTGTGTGTCTGTGTGGTGTGTGTGTGTGTGTGTGTGTGTGTGTGTGTGTGTCTGTGTGTGTGTGTGTGTGTGTGTGTGTCTGTGTGTGTGTGTGTGTGTGTGTGTCTGTGTGTGTGTGTGTGTGTGTCTGTGTGTGTGTGTGTGTGTGTGTGTCTGTGTGTGTGTCTGTGTGTGTCTGTGTGTGTGGTCTGTGTCTGTATGTGTGTTTGTGTGTTTGTCTGTGTGTGTGTGTGTGTGGTGCGCGCGTATGCGTGTCTGTGTGTATGTGTGTGTGTAGTGTGTGTGTGTGTTTGTGTGTGTTTGTCTCTGTGTGTGTGTGTGTGTGTGTGTGTATGTGTGTGTGTGTTTGTGTGTGTTGTCTCTGTGTATGTGTGTGTGGTGTTTGTGTATTTGTCTGTGTGTGTGTGTGTGTGTGTGTGTGTGTGTGGTGTGTGTGTATGTGTGTGTATCTATCTGTGTGTGTGTGTGTGTGTGTGTGTGTGTGTGTGTGTGTGTGTGTGTGTGTGTGTGTGTGTGTGTGTGTGTGTGTGTGTGTGTGTGTGGAGTTTGTACCTTCTCCCCGTGACCGTGTGGGTTTTCTCCTGGTGCTCCGGTTTCACCCACACTCAAAGATGTGCGGGTATTTAGGCTAATCGGCCCTATGTACATTGTTCCCTGGTGAGTACGGACTGGTTGCGTTTGTAGTACAGTCATAGAGTGATACAGCACGGAAACAGGCCCTTCGGCCCAACTTGCCCACACTGCCCAACATGCCCCATCTACACTAGTCCCACCAGCCCGCGTTTGGCCCATATCCCTCCAAACCTGTCCTATCCATGTAGCTGTCTAATTGTTTCTTAAACATTGGGATAGTCCCAGCCTCAACTACCTCCTCCGGCAGCTCGTTCCATACACCACCACCCTCTGTGTGGAAAGGTTACCCCTCAGATTCATATTAAATCTTTCAACCCTTCACCTAAACCTATGTCCTCTGGTCCTCGATTCCCCTACTCTGGGCAAGAGACTCTGTGGCGTCTACCCGATCTATTCCTCTCGTGATTTTGTACACCTCTATAAGATCGCCCCTCATCCTCCTGCGCTCCAAGGAATAGAGTCCCAGCTGCTCAACCTCTCCCTGGAGCTCAGGCCCCTCGAGTCCTGGCCACATCCTCGTAAATCTTCTCTGTGCCCTTTCCAGTTTAACGACATCTTTCCTATAACACGGTGCCCAGAGCTGAGCACAATACTCCAAATGCGGCCTCACCAATGTCTAACACAACTTGGAATGTGATCTCCCAACCTCCGTACTCCAATACTCTGACTGATGAATGAAGACTGGTTTATTACAGAGGTTAATTGGCCCTCTGTAAATTGTTAGTGAGTGTGTTGAACGTTTTCGGGATGTAACCATGTGTCGGGAAGGGCTGCATTTTTGCACGGGGTTAGTTCTTCTAACGGATGCAGTGGGGAATGTGTGGGATGGAACTGCAGGTGCAGGTTAACACCGAAGGTTAAACGCTGGAGTAACTCAGCGGGTCAGGCAGCATCTCGGGAGAGAAGGAACGGGTCTCGGCCCGATTTCAGATTCGAACAGTCGTCCTGAGCTACCGTCTAGGACTGGTGACCCTTCAGTCTGAAGAAGGGTCTCGACCCGAAACGTCACCCATTCCTTCTCTCCAGAGATGCTGCCTGACCGCTGAGTTACTCCAGCATCTTGTGTCGGTGGGAGTGTGTTTGACAGCATGTTAAGTCGCCCTGATCAATGAGCCTAAGGTGATTCCAACGGGGCTACAGCAGAAACAGGTCTTCATCAGTTGTCTCCAACACTTGGCAGAACGATAACAACCGTAGGGTAGAAAATCACGAGAGGAATAGATCGGGTAGACGCACAGAGTCTCTTGCCCAGAGTAGGGGAATCGAGGACCAGAGGACGCGGGTTTCAGGTGAAGAGCAAAAGATTGAATAGGAATCTGAGGAGTAACTTTTCCACACAGAGGGTGGTGGGTGTATGGAACGAGCTGCCGGAGGAGGTAGTTGAGGCTGGGACTATCCCAACGTTTTAGACAGGGACATGGATAGGACGGGTTTGGAAGCATAGAAACATAGAAAAATAGGTGCCAGCACCGCCATTCAATACGATCGTGGCTGATCATCCACAATCAGTACCCCGTTCCTGCTTTCTCCCCACATCCCTTGATTCCGTTAAGCCCCCAAGAGCTAAATCTAACTCTCTCTTGAAACATCCAGTGAATCGGCCTCCACTGCCCTCTGTGGCAGAGAATTCCACAGATTCACAACGCTCTGGGTAAGAAATCTCAGTCCTAAATGGCCGACCCCATTATTCTTAAATTGTGTGTGGCCCTGGTTCTGGACTCCCCCAACATGGGAACATTTTTCCTGCATCTAGCCTGTCCAATCCCTTAAGAATTTTATGTTTCTGTCTGATCCCCTCTCATCCTTCTAAATTCCAGTGAATACAAGCCCACACAATCTGTTGTTTGGATGTGGGGCCAAACGCGGGCAGGTGGGACTAGTGTAGATGGGGCATGTTGGTCGGTGTGGGCGGGTGGGACTAGTGTAGATGGGGCATGTTGGCCGGTGTGGGCAGGTGGGACTAGTGTAGATGGGGCATGTTGGTCGGTGTGGGCAGGTGGGACTAGTGTAGATGGGGCATGTTGGTCGGTGTGGGCAGGTGGGACTAGTGTAGATGGGCATGTTGGTCGTGTGTGGGCAGGTGGGACTAGTGTAGATGGGGCATGTTGGTCGGTGTGGGCAGGTGGGACTAGTGTAGATGGGGCATGTGGTCGGTGTGGGACTAGTGTAGATGGGGCATGTTGGTCGGGTGTGGGCAGGTGGGACTAGTGTAGATGGGGCATGTTGGTCGTGTGGGCAGGTGGGGACTAGTGTAGATGGGGCATGTTGGTCGGTGTGGCAGGTGGGACTAGTGTAGATGGGGCATGTTGGCCGGTGTGGGCGGGTGGACTAGTGTAGATGGGGCATGTTGGTCGGTGTGGGCAGGTGGGACTAGTGTAGATGGGGCATGTTGGTCGGTGTGGGGCAGGTGGGACTAGTGTAGATGGGCATGTTGGTCGGTGTGGGCAGGTGGGACTAGTGTAGATGGGGCATGTTGGTCGGTGTGGGCAGGTGGGACTAGTGTAGATGGGGCATGTTGGTCGGTGTGGGCAGGTGGGACTAGTGTAGATGGGGCATGTTGGCCGGTGTGGGCAGGTGGGACTAGTGTAGATGGGGCATGTTGGTCGGTGTGGGCAGGTGGGACTAGTGTAGATGGGGCATGTTGGTCGGTGTGGGCAGGTGGGACTAGTGTAGATGGGGCATGTTGGTCGGTGTGGGCAGGTGGGACTAGTGTAGATGGGGCATGTTGGTCGGTGTGGGCAGGTGGGACTAGTGTAGATGGGGCATGTTGGCCGGTGTGGGCAGGTGGGACTAGTGTAGATGGGGCATGTTGGTCGGTGTGGGCAGGTGGGACTAGTGTAGATGGGGCATGTTGGTCGGTGTGGGCAGGTGGGACTAGTGTAGATGGGGCATGTTGGTCGGTGTGGGCAGGTGGGACTAGTGTAGATGGGGCATGTTGGTCGGTGTGGGCAGGTGGGACTAGTGTAGATGGGGCATGTTGGTCGGTGTGGGCAGGTGGGACTAGTGTAGATGGGGCATGTTGGCCGGTGTGGGCAGGTGGGACTAGTGTAGATGGGGCATGTTGGTCGGTGTGGGCAGGTGGGACTAGTGTAGATGGGGCATGTTGGCCGGTGTGGGCAGGTGGGACTAGTGTAGATGGGGCATGTTGGTCGGTGTGGGCAGGTGGGACTAGTGTAGATGGGGCATGTTGGTCGGTGTAGGCAGGTGGGACTAGTGTAGATGGGGCATGTTGGTCGGTGTAGGCAGGTGGGACTAGTGTAGATGGGTCATGTTGGTCGGTGTGGGCAGGTGGGACTAGTGTAGATGGGGCATGTTGGTCGGTGTGGGCAGGTGGGACTAGTGTAAATGGGGCATGTTGGTCGGTGTGGGCAGGTGGGACTAGTGTAGATGGGGCATGTTGGCCGGTGTGGGCAGGTGGGACTAGTGTAGATGGGGCATGTTGGTCGGTGTGGGCAGGTGGGACTAGTGTAGATGGGTCATGTTGGTCGGTAGTGGGCAGGGGTGGGACTAGTGTAGATGGGGCATGTTGGCCGGTGTGGGCGGGTGGGACTAGTGTAGATGGGGCATGTTGGTCGGTGTGGGCAGGTGGGACTAGTGTAGATGGGGCATGTTGGCCGGTGTGGGCAGGTGGGACTAGCGTAGATGGGGCATGTTGGTCGGTGTGGGCAGGTGGGACTAGTGTAGATGGGGCATGTTGGTTGGTGTGGGCAGGTGGGACTAGTGTAGAAGAGGCATGTTAGTCGGTGTGGGCAGGTGGGACTAGTGTATATGGGGCATGTTGGTCGGTGTGGGGAGGTGGGACTAGTGTAAATGGGGCATGTTGGTCGGTGTGGGCAGGTGGGACTAGTGTAAATGGGGCATGTTGGTCGGTGTGGGCAGGTGGGACTAGTGTAGAAGAGGCATGTTGGTCGGTGTGGGGAGGTGGGACTAGTGTAAATGGGGCATGTTGGTCGGTGTGGGCAAGTTGGGCCGAAGGGCCTGTTTCCCCGTGACCTGCGTGGGTTTTCTCCGAGATCTTCGGTTTCCTCCCACACTCCAAAGACGTGCGGGTTTGTGAGTTAATTGGCTCGGTGTAAATGTAAATTGTCCCTGGTGTGTGTGTGTGTAGGGACAGTGTTAGTGTGCGGGGATCGCTGGTCGGCACGGACCCGGTGGGCCGAAGGGCCTGTTTCCGCGCCGTACCTCCAAACTAAACACAAGGGCATTTCTGACGCTGCTATGACTAGGTTTGAACAGCGAGGTTTCCAAGGCAACGATACATCTCTACTCTTGTGCACACTTCTCATAAAAGTGTCCGTTAAACAGAACGACCATTTTGTTGCCGGTTCTTTGTGTTTTCCTCTTGGCTTCTACAATGAATTGCCGTATCCGGACGGCACGGTGGCGCGGCGGGTAGAGCTGCTGCCTCACAGCGCCGGAGACCCGGGTTCGATCCCCACCGCGGGTGCCGTCTGTACGGAGTTTGCACGTTCTCCCCGTGAACTGCGTGGGTTTTCTCCGGGCGCTCCGGTTTCCTCCCACACTCCAAAGACGTACGGGTTTGTAGGTTAGTCTGTGTAGGAAAGAACTGCAGACGGTGGTTTACAGAAGATAGACAGAAAGTGCTGGAGTAACTCAGTGGGACAGGCAGCATCTCTGGGCAGAAGGGATCGGTTAATTGGCTTCTGTAAATTGAACATTGTCCCTGGTGTGTTTAGTTTAGAGATACAGAGCGGAAACAGGCCCTTCGGCCCACCGGGTCCGTGCCGACCAGCGATCCCTGTGTTTAGGATTGCCAACTGTGCCGTATTTTGGGCTAAATTGGTTTGTCCCATATTAGGCCCGGGTGGTGCTGTAGGCCCGGACGCTGTAGGCCCAGACACTGTAGGCCCGGACGCTGTAGGCCCGGACACTGTAGGCCCGTGCACTGTAGGCCCGGACACTGCAGGCCCGGACACTGTAGGCCCAGACACTGTAGGGCCCGGACGCTGTAGGCCCAGACGCTGTAGGCCCGGACACTGTAGGCCCGGACACTGTAGGCCCGGACACTGTAGGCCCGGACACTGTAGGCCCAGACGCTGTAGGCCCAGACACTGTAGGCCCGGACGCTGTAGGCCCGGACGCTGTAGGCCCGGACACTGTAGGCACGGACGCTGTATGCCCGGACACTGCAGGCCCGTACACTGTAGGCCCAGACACTCTAGGCCCGGACGCTGTAGGCCCGGACGCTGTAGGCCCGGACGCTGTAGGCCCAGACACTGTAGGCCCCGGACGCTGTATGCCCGGACACTGTAGGCCCGGACACTGTAGGCCCGGATACTGTAGGCCCGGACACTGTAGGCCTGGACGCTGCAGGCCCGGATGATGTAGGCCCGGACACTGCAGGCCCGTACACTGTAGGCCCGCACACTGTAGGCCCGGACACTGCAGGCCCGTACACTGTAGACCCGGACACTGTAGGCCCGGACAATGTAGGCCTGGACACTGTAGGCCCGGACACTGTAGGCCCGGATACTGTAGGCCCGGACACTGTAGGCCCGGACACTGTAGGCCCGGACACTGTAGGCCCGGACACTGTAGGCCCGGACACTGTAGGCCCGTACACTGTAGGCCCGTACACTGTAGGCCCGGACGCTGTAGGCCTGGACAATGCAGTAGAAAAAACCCTGCAGATGTTGGTTAAAATCTGTGCCTACCTTCCGGACAGTGTAGGCCCGGAGGTCCGGAGGCCCGGGTGCCCCTTAATGGAGGTTGCTTAGCAACCCACCTCCCGGCCCAGGCGGCCGCCATTGTTGGAGCGGGAGCACGTGGGTGAGGTCAGGTGGGGCGCGGGGCGGTGACGTCACCCTTTGTCCCTTATTTGGGAGTGAGGAAGTTGGCAACCCCTAACAGTGTTAGTGCGCGGGGATCGCTGGCCGGCGCGGACTCGGGGTGGGCCGAAGGGCCTGTTTCCCCAGCTGTATGTCCCAACTAAACCAAAGCAAACTATAACTGAAGGTCTTTGGGGATGTGGAAGGTTTTGGTCAAAAGGTTGTCTTGGCCGATGGAGATATCTTGAGTTAAATGAGGAGTCAGGATTCTTGGCGCGTTTGTCATGGACACAAAGCAGGCCTCTCTCACGGCCACACTTTGCTTTCTTCATTGCTCCGTCGGAAACACTAAGCTTTAGGTTGTCCATAAGTTCATAAGTTTTAGGAGCAGAATTAGGCCATTCGGCCCATCGAGTCCACTCCACCATTCAATCGTGGCTGGTCTATCTCTCTCCCTCCCTAACCCCATTCTCCTGCCTTCTCCCCACAACCCCTGACACCCGCACTGATCAAGAATCTATCTATCTCTGCCTTAAATATACCCACTGACTTGTGGCCTCCACAAAGAATCCCACAGATTCACCACCCTCTGGCTAAAGAAATTCCTCCTCATCTCCTCCCTAAAGGAACGCCCTTTAATTCTGAGGCTGTGCCCTCTGGTCCTAGACTCTCCCACTAGTGGAAACATCCTCTCCACATCCACTCTAGGCCCAAGAAACTGCAGATGCTGGTTTACCCCCCCAAAAAAAGACACAGAGTGCTGGAGTAACTCAGCGGGTCAAGCGGCATCTGTGGAGGAACGTGGACAGGTGACGTTTCAATAGACTATAGATGCAGGAGGAGGCCACTCGGCCCTTCGAGCCTGTACGCACCGCCATTCAATGTGATCATGGCTGATCATTCTCAATCAGTACCCCGTTCCTGCCTTCTCCCCATACCCCCTGACTCCGCTATCCTTAAGAGCTCTATCCAGCTCTCTCTTGAATGCATTCAGAGAATTGGCCTCCACTGCCTTCTGAGGCAGAGAATTCCACAGATTCACAACTCTCTGACTGAAAAAGTTTTTCCTCGTCTCCGTTCTAATCTGACTGAACCTATGGATAGACTAGGCTTGTACTCGCTGGAATTTAGAAGACTGAGGGGGGGGTCTTATAGAAACGTACAAAATTCTTAAGGGGTTGGACAGGCTAGATGCAGGAAGATTGTTCCCGATGTTGGGGAAGTCCAGAACAAGGGGTCACAGTTTAAGGATAAGGGGGTAGTCTTTTAGGACCGAGATGAGAACGTTTTTTTTCACACAGAGAGTGGTGAATCTGTGGAATTCTCTGCCACAGAAGGTAGTTGAGGCCAGTTCATTGGCTATATTTAAGAGGGAGTTAGATGTGGCCCTTGTGGCTAAAGGGATCAGGGGGTATGGAGAGAAGGCAGGTACGGGATACTGAGTTGGATGATCAGCCACGATCGTATTGAATGGCGGTGCGTACAGGCTCGAAGGGCCGAATGGCCTACTCCTGCACCTATTTTCTATGTTTCTATGCCTTCTAGTCTTAGACTTTTCAATTCTTGGGGAAAAGGTTCTGACTGTCTACCCTATCTATGCCTTTCATAATTTTATACACTTTTATCAGGTCTCCCCTCAATCTCTGGAATTCATTGAGTGTTAGAACATAGAACATAGAATAGAACAGCACAGGAACAGGCCCTTCTGCCCACAATTCCTGTGCCAAACATCAGTTCACCATCAGTCTGAAGAAGGGTCTCGACCTGAAACGTCACCCATTCCTTCTCTCCAGAGATGCTGCCCGACCCGCTGAGTTACTCCAGTATTTTGTGTCTACCTCCGATTTAAACCAGCATCTGCAGTTCTTTCCTGCACATCAGTCCAGTTCTGTTCAGTTCAGTTCGTTGTCCCGTGTGCCGAGGTACAGTGAAAAGCTTTCGTTGCGCGCTAACCGGTCAGCGGAAAGACAACACACGATTACAATCGAGCCGTCCACAGTGTACAGACACACGCTAAGGGAATAACGTTTAGGGCAAGGGAAAGCCAGCAAAGTCCGATCGAGGATAGTCCGAGGGTCTCCAATGACATAGATGGTAGTTCAGCACTGCTCTCTGGTTGTGGTGGGATGGTTCAGTTGCCTGATAACAGCCGGGAAGAAACTGCCCCTGAATCTGGAGGTGTGCGTTTCCACGCTTCTGATGGGAGAGGGGAGAAGAGGGAGTGGCCGGGGGTGAGACTGGTCCTTGATGATGCTGCTGGCCTTGCCGAGGCAGCGTGAGGTGTAGATGGAGTCGGTGGGAGGGAGGTTGGTTTGTGTGTGATGGTCTGGGCTGCTGGCCTTGCCGAGGCAGCGTGAGGTGTCGATGGAGTCGGTGGAAGGGAGGTTGGTTTGTGTGTGCGATGGCCCACAATTCTCTGCGGTTTCTTGCGGGTCTCGGATGGAGCTGTTCCCAAACCGATCTGTGATGCGTCCCGATAAAATGCTCTCTGCGGCGCATCTGTGGAAGTTGGTGAGAGTTGTTCGGGAGGTGCCGAACTTCCTGAGCCTTCTGTGGAAGTAGAGGCCTTGGTTTAAACAATGACGTTCATCTCCTCTGTCTGTACCTGTTCCATAACCCTCCATTCCCTGCAGATCCGTGAGCCTGTCTAAAAGCCTCTATTGTATCTGCCTCCACCACCACCCCTGGCAACACACAAACAGGCCTTTCGGCCCATTGCGCCTGTGCCGACCTTTTACTCTCACCCTACATTAACCCATCCACATATGAAGAAATAATGGGTCGACTGGGCTTGTATTCACTGGAAATTTAGACGGATGAGAGGGGATCTTATTGAAACATAAAACTATTAAGGGATTGGACAGGCTAGATGCAGGAAAAATGTCCCCCATGTTGGGGGGAGTCCAGAACCAGGGGCCACACACAGTTTAAGAATAAGGGGTCGGCCATTTAGGACCGAGATGAGGAAAAACTGTTCCACCCAGAGAGTTGTGAATCTGTGGGATTCTCTGCCACAGAGGGCAGTGGAGGCCGATTCACTGGATGTTTTCAAGAGAGAGTTAGATTTAGCTCTTGGGGCTAACGGAATCAAGGGATGTGGGGAGAAAGCTGGCAAGGCATTAAACGTTTAAAGTCTCTGAGCCTAGTTGAAGGCTTCACCCACTACTAGGGGACACTAGGCCTCTCTAGGCAAGATGGCGTCAGTATTCACAGGGAGTCACTGTAAGAGAGAGTTAGGATTAGCTCTTAGGGCTAACGGAATCAAGGGATGTGGGGAGAAAGCAGGAACAGGGTACTGATTGTGGATGATCAGCCGTGATCATATTGAATGGCGGTGCGTACAGGCTCGAATGGCCTATCCCTGCACCTATTTTCTATGTTTCTATATAACCTATTTCATTCTCCCAACATTCTTTTAAAACATGGGCAATGGGACTAGTGTAGATTGGGCATCTTGGTCGGAGTGGACGAGTTGGGCCGAAGGGCCTGTTTCCACGCTGTGTGACTCCATC
>NC_135986.1:8664095-8669988 GCF_053455715.1 Rhinoraja longicauda
TGTGTAGAGAGTGGATGAGAAAGTGGGATAAGGTAGAACTACGCTTGTACACACTGGAATTTAGAAGGATGAGAGGGGATCTTATCGAAACGTATAAGATTATTAAGGGGTTGGACACGTTAGAGGCAGGAAACATGTTCCCAATGTTGGGGGAGTCCAGAACCAGGGGCCACACACACAATTTAAGAATAAGGGGTCGGCCATTTAGAACGGAGATGAGGAAAAACCTTTTTCAGTCAGAGAGTTGTGAATCTGTGGAATTCTCTGCCTCAGAGGGCAGTGGAGGCCAATTCTCTGACTGCATTCAAGAGAGAGCCGGATAGAGCTCTTAAGGATAGCGGAGTCAGGGGAGAAGGCAGGAACGGGGTACTGATTGAGAATGATCAGCGATGATCACATTGAATGGCGGTGCGTACAGGCTCGAAGGGCCGAATGACCTCCTCCTGCACCTATTGTCTATTGTCTATTGTAACTGGTGTGTGAACGGGTTGATTGCTGGGCCCGTTTCCACGCGGTATCTCCAATCGAAACTAAATTATGGGTCGCCCTTTCAGAGGACTAAGACAAACACAGCCCACATACGACTCAGCTGGACAAGGTTCAGTTAATCATTGGATGATCGGAGAGGGGACAAAGGCAAAACCAGGAGAAAATAAGCTCATTTGTCACGCAGTGAATAATGTTCCAGAAAAAAACATGTACCTTTCCAGGTGTTGTTAGATTGCATGCGACGTATCGAACTAAAGCTGATTGGTGTCGGAGCGCTGGGTTACGGATTTAGATAAAAGATTGAGCAAAGAGCAAATATAAAAGGCACGTCGGCGCAGAGGGTAGAGCTGCTGCCTCACAGCGCTGGTGACCCGGGCTCCATCCCGACCACGGGCGCCGTCTGTACGGAGTTTGCACGTTCTCCCCGTGACCTGCGTGGGTTTTCTCCGGTTTCCTCCCACACTCCAAAGACGTGCGGGTTTGTAGGTTAATTGGCTTGGTGTAGTTTTTGTGTAGGGGTAGTGTTAGTGTGCGGGGATCGCTGGTCGGCGCCGACCCGGTGGGCCGAAGGGCCTGTTTCTCCGGGTGACCTGCGTGGGTTTTCTCCGGGTGCTCCGGTTTCCTCCCACACTCCAAAGACGTGCGGGTTAATGGGTTTGTGGGTTAATTGGCTTTGTATGAAATCGTAAATTGTTCCTGGTGTGTTTCTGTGTGTGTGTGTGTGTGTGTGTGTGTGTGTGTGTGTGTGTGTGTGTGTGTGTGTGTGTGTGTGTGTGTGTGTGTTTGTGTGTGTGTGTGTGTGCGTGCGTGCGTGCGTGCGTGTGTGTGTGTGTGTGTGTGTGTGTGTGTGTGTGTGTGTGTGTGTGTGTGTGTGTGTGTGTGCGTGCGTGCATGTGTGTGTGTGTGTGCGTGCGTGCGTGCGTCTGTGTGTGTGCGTGCGCGCGTGTGCGTGCGTCTGTGTGTGTAGGGTTGTGTTAGTGTACGGGGTGATCTCTGTTCGGCGCGGACTCGGTGGGCCGAAGGGCCTGTTTCTGCGCCGTATCTCGAAACTAAACGGGACTAAACGGGACTAAACTTGTGGTGTGCCGGGAGTGGTCACCAAAGTGGGACAACGTAGAACCAGTGTGAACGGTTGATCGTTGGTGCGTACGTTCTCCCCGTGACCTGCGTGGGTTTTCTCCGAGATCTCCGGTTTCCTCCCGCACTCCAAAGACGTGCGGGTTTGTCGGCTAATCGGCTGGGTGTAAAAGTATAATTGTAAAGTTGTGTGTGTGGGATGGCGTTAGCGTGCGGGGATCGCTGGCCGGCGTGGACCTGGTGGGCCGAATGGGCCTGTTTCCGCACTGTATCTCTAAACTAAACTAAGCTGAACTGAACTGATGCGCTACAATGCTGAGAAACATGTTGTGTGTTCTGTATCTTCCCCTTTGCTCTACCTATTGCACTTGGAGTTTAACTTGATTGTGTTTATGTGTGGTATTATCTGCAATGTTTGGACAGCTTGCAATGGAAAGCTTTTCACTGTACCTCGGATCGGTGGTATGTTGCTAACGGAATCAAGGGATATGGGGAGAAGGCAGGAACGGGGTACTGATTTCGGACGATCAGCCGTGATCATATTGAATGGCGGTGCTGTCTCGAAGGGCCGAATGGCCTACTCCTGCACCTATTTTTCTACATGACGATAACAAACCTAAACCTACACCTAAGAATCAGTCTGAAGAAGGGTCTCGACCCGAAACGTCACCCATTCCTTCTGTCCCTAGATGCTGCCCGACCTGCTGAGTTACTCCAGCACTTTGTGAATAAATCCTAAACCTAAGAAGTCGTTTCACGACTTGGTCCAACAGACACAAAATGCTGGAGTAACTCAGCGGGTCAGGCAGCATCACTGGAGAGAAGGAATGGGCGACGTTTCGGGTCGAGACCCTTCTCCAGACTGAGAGTCAGGGGAGAGGGAAACGAGAGACATGGAAGGGCAAGGTGTGAAAACGAGAGATCAAAGGGGACGAAGTTTCAAGGAAAATGAGAATGATCAGCCATGATCACATTGAATGGCGGGACTGTCATATGTTGAAAGACTGGAGCGACTAGGCTTGTATACACTGGAATTTAGAAGGATGAGAGGGGATCTTATCGAAACGTATAAGATTATTAAGGGGTTGGACACGTTAGAGGCAGGAAACATGTTCCCAATGTTGGGGGAGTCCAGAACCAGGGGCCACACACAGTTTAAGAATAAGGGGTAGGCCATTTAGAACAGAGATGAGGAAAAACTTTTTTAGTCAGAGAGTTGTGAATCTGTGGAATTCTCTGCCTCAGAAGGCAGTGGAGGCCAAGTCTCTGAATACATTCAAGAGAGAGCTTGATAGAGCTCTTAAGGATAGCGGAGTCAGGGGGTATGGGGAGAGGGCAGGAACGGGGTACTGATTGAGAATGATCGGCCATGATCACATTGAACGGCGGTGCGTACAGGCTCGAAGGGCCGAATGGCCTCCTCCTGCACCTATTGTCTATTGTCTATTGAAAACGTCATCGTTAACAGAGGGGAAGGTGACCATGTACATACAACGTACAATTTAAGCAGGAGAACAGACAGACTGGTCAGAGAACTGGGAAGGGGGAGGGATGGAGAGAGAGAGAGAGAGAGAGAGAGAGAGAGGGAAAGGGGTTACTTGAAGTTAGAGAAGTCAATGTTCGTACCGCTGGGGTGTAAGCTGCCCAAGCGAAATATGAGGTGCAGTTCCTCCAATTTGCGCTGGGCCTCACTCTGACAACGGAGGAGGCCCAGGACAGCATTTGGAGTAACGCGGGCAGTTTTGGGCCCCCCCTATATCTGGAGCGGGTCCTGAGGAGGTTCACAAGAACGATCCCAGAGACGAATGGGTTAACGTTCGATGAGCGTTTGACGACACTGGGCCTGTACTCGCTGGAGTTTGGAAGGATGAGGGGGGGGGGGGGGGGGGACATAGAAACATAGAAAATAGGTGCAGGAGTAGGCCATTCGGCCCTTCGAGCCTGTATGCACCGCCATTCAATATGATCATGGCTGATCATCCAGCTCAGTATCCCGTACCTGCCTTCTCTCCATACCCCCTGATCCCTTTAGCCACAAGGGCCACATCTAACTCCCTCTTAAATATAGCCAATGAACTGGCCTCAACTACCTTCTGTGGCAGAGAATTCCACAGACTCACCACTCTGTGTGAAAAAATGTTTTCTCATCTCGGTCCTAAAAGACTTCCCCCTTATCCTTAAGCTGTGACCCCTGGTTCTGGACTCCCCCAACATCGGGAACAATCTTCCCGCATCTAGCCTGTCCAACCCCTTAAGGATTTTATATGTTTCTTTAAGATCCCCCCTCAGTCTTCTAAATTCCAGCGAGTACAAGCCCAGTCTATCCAGTCTTTCCTCATATGAAAGTCCTGCCATCCCAGGGATCAATCCCAGGGAACCTCATAGAAATGTGCCGGATGCGAAAGGCCTGGATAGAGTGGATGTGGAGAGGATGTTTCCACTAGTGGGAGAGTCTAGGACCAGAGGGCACAGCCTCAGAATTAAAGGACGTCCCTTTAGGAAGGAGATGAGGAGGAATTTCTTCAGTCAGAGGGTGGTGAATCTGTGGGATTCTTTGCCACAGACGGCTGTGGAGGCCACAAGTCAGTGGATATTATTAGGGCAGAGATAGATAGATCCTTGATTAGTGCGGGTGTCAGGGGTTATGGGGAGAAGGCAGGAGAATGGGGTTAAAGGAGGGACAGATAGACCAGCCGTGATTGAATGGCGGAGTGGACTCGATGGGCCGAATGGCCTAATTCTGCTTCTATGTCTTGTGGGCTAAGACTTATGCTGCCTCACAGCGCCGGAGACCCGGGTTCCATCCCGACTACGGGCGCTGTCTGTACGGAGTTTGTACGTTCTCCCCGTGACCTGCGTGGGTTTTCTCCGGGCGCTCCGGTTTCCTCCCGCACTCCGAAGGGCCTGTTTCCGCACTGTATCTCTAAATCTAAAATGAAAAAAACTTATAAACAGCTGTGGTTTCTTTAAGAAAGATTGGAGTGCAGACGTAGGTCGTTCAGAAAAGATTCACATGGGCAGTTCTTATTGTAAACAAGAAACTGCCTCTTGCACTATAAAATAGACAATAGACAACAGGTGCAGGAGGAGGCCATTCGGCCCTTCGAGCCAGCACCGCCATTCGATGTGATCATGGCTGATCATTCTCAATCAGTACCCCGTTCCTGCCTTCTCCCCATACCCCCTGACTCCGCTATCCTTAAGAGCTCTATCCAGCTCTCTCTTGAATGCATTCAGAGAATTGGCCTCCGCTGCCCTCTGAGGCAGAGAATTCCACAGATTCACAACTCTCTGACTGAAAAAGGTTTTCCTCATCTCCGTTCTAAATGTCCGACCCCTTATTCTTAAACTGTGTGTGGCCCCTGGTTCTGGACTCCCCCAACATTAGGAACATGTTTCCTGCCTCTAAAGTGTCCAACCCCTTAATAATCTTGTACGTTTCGATAAGATCCCCTCTCATCCTTCTAAATTCCAGTATATACAAGCCTAGTCGCTCCAGTCTTTCAACATATGATAGTCCCGCCATTCCGGGACTGGTTTACTAGTCATAGACTGGTTTACTCGTCATAGACTGGTTTACTAGTCATAGACTGGTTTACTAGTTTTCCTGTGAAGATAGGAACTGCAGATGCTGGTTTAAATCGAAGGTAGACACAAAATGCTGGAGTAACTCAGCGGGTCAGGCGGCATCTCGGGAAAGAAGGAATGGGTGACGTTTCGGGTCGAGACCCTTCATGCCGAGATGCCGCCTGACCCGCTGAGTTACTCCAGCATTTTGTGTCTGCCTTACTAATTTTCTTTCTGCTGTCTTTTAGCTATTTACCATTTTGCAAAATTGTATGTGTAATTTTGTATAGTTTTTTTATTGCCAGTGTTAGAAAATAACAATCACGAGACAGATATATGTGGGAAAGGTTTACAGGGATATGGACCAAACTTGACTAGTTTAGATGTGGACGCGTGTGTGTGTGTGTGTGTGTGTGTGTGTGTGTGTGTGTGTGGGTGTGTATCTGTGTGTGTGTGTGTGTGTGTGTGTGTGTGTGTGTGTGTGAGTGTGTGTGTGCGTGTGTGTGTGTGTGTGTGTGTGTGAGTGTGTGTGTGTGTGCGTGTGTGTGTGTGTGTGTGTGTGTGTGTGTGTGTGTGTGTGTGTGTGCGTGTGCGTGCGTGTGTGTGTGTGTGTGTGTGTGTGTGTGAGTGTGCGTGTGTGTGCGTGTGTGTGTGTGTGTGTGTGTGTGTGTGTGTGTGTGTGTGTGAGTGTGTGTGTGTGTGTGTGTGGGTGTGTATCTGTGTGTGTGTGTGTGTGAGTGTGTGTGTGCATGTGTGTGTG
>NC_135986.1:8670488-8685488 GCF_053455715.1 Rhinoraja longicauda
CCTCCTTCTCTCCTCTCTCTCTCTCTTTTCTCCCTTCTTTCCTTCTCTCTCGCCCTGTCTCTTCGCTCTCTCTCTCTCTCTCTCTCTCTCTCTCTCTCTCTCTCTCTCTCTCTCTCTCTCTCTCTCTCTCTCTCTCTCTCTCTCTCTCTCTCTCTCTCTCTTTTTTTTCTCTCTCTCTCTCTCTCTCTCTCTCTCTCTCTCTCTCTCTCTCTCTCTCTCTCTCTCTCTCTCTCTCTCTCTCTCTCTCTTTTTCTCTCTCTTTTTCTCTCTCTCTCTCTCTCTCTCTCTCTCTCTCTCTCTCTCTCTCTCTCTCTCTCTCTCTCTCTCTCTCTCTTTCTCTTTTCCTGCCTCCTTTCTCTTCTGTCCTTTTTTTTCTCTCTCTCTCTGTCTCTCCCTCTCCCTCTCCCCCTCTTCTTTATCCTCTCCTCTTCTCTCTCTCCCTCTCCCTAATTTTTTCTAAAAGAGCGCCCTTTAATTCTGAGGCTGTGCCCTCTGATCCTCTCCCACCAGTGGACACGCCCTCTCCACATCTATGCCTTCCATTATTCTGTAAGTTCTTCTTGTTGCGTGCTGTTCAGTCAGCGGAGAGACTTGTGAGCAAAGGCTTTTTACTGTACCTCTGTACACGTACCGGTCAACTAAACAGAACTGGCGTCGTCTGCAAATTTGTAAAATTGGATTTTGTTGGTCATAAGGAATTGGAGCGGAATTAGGCCATTCGGCCCATCCAGTCCACTCCGCCATTCAATCACGGCTGATCTATCTCTCCCTCCTAACCCCATTCTCCTGCCTTCTCCCCGTGACCCCTGACGCCTGTACAGAGATACAGTACAGCGCGGAGACAGGCCCTTCGGTCCACCGGGTCCGCGCCGACCAGCGATCCCCGCACACTAACGCTATCCCACACCCACTCGGGACGACTTACACGTACACCAAGCCAATTAACCTACAAACCTGCACGTCTTTGGAGTGCGGGAGGAAACCGGAGATCTCGGAGAAAACCCACGCAGGTCACGGGGAGAACGTACAAACTCCGTACGGACGGCGCACGTGGTCGGGACCGAACCTGGGTCTCCGGCGCTGTAGCGCTGTAAGGCGGCAACTCTACCGCTGCGCCACCGTGACCACCCTTAATCAAGGTGGCTCGTTGCCTGGCTCCCAGCTGCTAGCCCAGTTGTAGAGGGCCATAGAGTGATACAGTGTGGAAACAGGCCCTTCGGCCCTACTTGCCCACACCGGCCAACATGCCCCATCTACACTAGTCCCACCTGCCCACACCGACCAACATGCCCCATCTACACTAGTCCCACCTGCCCACACCGGCCAACATGCCCCATCTACACTAGTCCCACCTGCCCACACCGACCAACATGCCCCATCTACACTAGTCCCACCTGCCCACACCGACCAACATGCCCCATCTACACTAGTCCCACCTGCCCACACCGGCCAACATGCCCCATCTACACTAGTCCCACCTGCCCACACCGACCAACATGCCCCATCTACACTAGTCCCACCTGCCCACACCGACCAACATGCCCCATCTACACTAGTCCCACCTGCCCACACCGGCCAACATGCCCCATCTACACTAGTCCCACCTGCCCACACCGACCAACATGCCCCATCTACACTAGTCCCACCTGCCCACACCGGCCAACATGCCCCATCTACACTAGTCCCACCTGCCCACACCGACCAACATGCCCCATCTACACTAGTCCCACCTGCCCACACCGGCCAACATGCCCCATCTACACTAGTCCCACCTGCCCACACCGGCCAACATGCCCCATCTACACTAGTCCCACCTGCCCACACCGACCAACATGCCCCATCTACACTAGTCCCACCTGCCCACACCGGCCAACATGCCCCATCTACACTAGTCCCACCTGCCCACACCGACCAACATGCCCCATCTACACTAGTCCCACCTGCCCACACCGACCAACATGCCCCATCTACACTAGTCCCACCTGCCCACACCGGCCAACATGCCCCATCTACACTAGTCCCACCTGTCTGCGCTCGGTCTATATCCCTCCAAACCCGCCCTATCCATGTACCTGCCTAACTGTTTCTTAAACGTTGGGATAGTCCCGGCCTCAACTACCTCCTCCGGCAGCTCGTTCCATACACCCACCACCCTCTGTGTGAAAAAGTTACCCCTCAGATTCCTATTAAATCTTTCCCCCTTCACCTTAAACCTATGTCCTCTGGTCCTCGATTCCCCTACTCTGGGCAAGAGACTCTGTGCGTCTACCCGATCTATTCCCCTCGTGATGTTGTACACCTCTATAAGATCTCCCCTCATCCTCCTGCGCTCCAAGGAATAGAGACCCAGCCTGCTCAACCTCTCCCTGTAGCTCAGGCCCCTCGAGTCCTGGCAACATCCTCGGAAATCTTCTCTGAACCCTTTCAAGCTTTGTGATGGGTTTTGTGGCAGTTTCTAATCCACTGCACTAAAGGACTCTCCAGAGACAAGCTTGCTGCTCGATCATTCTGTTTGATCGGTAGCTGATCAAAACCTTCCCTCAGAAACACGGCCTCGACACGCCTGAGCTCCCCTCCGCACACGTATGTTTCCTTCCCACCCCCCCCCCATCCCGCGTTGGCGTGGCCCGGTTTCAACACGGAACTGCTGGTTTCCGCTTCCAAAATGGCGGCCAACCCGGGCGGCCATTTGCGAGCCAGCGGCCGCAGAACCGCTTGGGGCGGCCACGGTTGGCTCGGCGGCAGAGTCGGGTTCGATCCCGACTATGGGTGCTGTCCGTACGGAGTTTGCACGTTCTCCCCGTGACCTGCGTGGGTTTTCTCCGAGACTCTTCGGTTTCCTCCCACACTCCAAAGACGTGCAGGTTTGTAAGTTAATTGGGTTCGGTGTGAATTGTAAAATTGTCCCTGGTGTGTGATGGGTAGTGTTAGTGTACGTGGATCGCTGGGCGGTGCGGACTCGGTGGGCCGAAGGGCCTGCTTCCACGCTGGATCTCTAAATCTAAAATCTAAAAGAACGAAAGTAGATCGACAACCACATATTGCAATCACGCCACGCTTTTAAATCTGTACACTGTGGACGGCGCGATTGTAATCGTGTGTTGTCTTTCCGCTGACTGGTTAGCACGCAACAGAAGCTCTTCACTGTACCTCGCTCGGTACACGGGACCTTAATAAACTAAACTTAAGCTAAAAATGTTGCCTGCATCAGTCAGAGTATTGAATATACCACCGTCAGTTCGGCGATCGTTTTCGCAGAACACCTCCGCTCAGTCCGCCTAAATCTACCTGAACTGCCGGTTGCCAAACACTTCAACTCTCCCTCCCACTCCCACACTGACCTCTCTCTCCTGGGCCTCCTCCATTGTCAGAGTGAGGCCCAGCGCAAATTGGAGGAACAGCACCTCATATTTCGCTTGGGCAGTTTACACCCCAGCGGTGTGAACATTGACTTCTCTAATCCTGGCTTTCCCTCTCTCTCTCCGTCCCTCCCCCACCCTAGTTCTCCAACTAGTTTCACTCTCCTCCTGATTAATGTTACTATTTGTGTGCCTTGTGGTCAACTTGCCCTCAGCCAACAATGAACATAGAAACATAGAAACATAGAAAATAGGTGCAGGAGTAGGCCATTCGGCCCTTCGAGCCTGTACGCACCGCCATTCAATATGATCATGGCTGATCATCCAGCTCAGTATCCCGTACCTGCCTTCTCTCCATACCCCCTGATCCCTTTAGCCACAAGGGCCACATCTAACTCCCTCTTAAATATAGCCAATGAACTGGCCTCAACTATCTTCTGTGGCAGAGAATTCCACAGATTCACCACTCTCTGTGTGAAAAAAAACGTTCTCATCTCGGTCCTAAAAGACTTCCCCCTTATCCTTAAGCTGTGACCCCTGGTTCTGGACTTCCCCAACATCGGGAACAATCTTCCCGCATCTAGCCTCTCCAACCCCTTAAGATTTTATATGATTCAATAAGGTCCCCCCTCAGTCTTCTAAATTCCAGCGAGTACAAGCCCAGTCTATCCAGTCTTTCTTCATATGAAAGTCCTGCCATCCCAGGGATCAATCTGGTGAACCTTCTCTGTACTCCCTCTAAGGCTAGAATGTCTTTCCTCAGGTTAGGAGACCAAAACTGCACACAATACTCCAGGTGCGGTCTCACCAATGCCCTGTACAACTGCAGCAGAACCTCCCTGCTCCTATACTCAAATCCTCTTGCTATGAATGCTAACATACCATTCGCTTTCTTCACTGCCTGCTGCACCTGCACGCTTTCCTTGATCAGCGTCTGCTTTGATCTGTCGTTTTCACACCTTACCCTTCCATATCTCTAGTCTCCCTCTCCGTCTCGACCCGAAACGCCACCCATTCCTTCTTTCCGGAGATGCTGCCTGTCCCCCCCACACTACATTGTAATTTACCTCAGCTCACCTTAGCCTAGTTTAGTTTAGTTGTTTAGTTTAGTTTAGTTAGTTTGTTTAATTTAGTCGGTTTATTTAGTTTAATTTATGGTCATAAGGAATTGGAGCGGAATTAGGCCATTCGGCCCTCCAAGTCTACTTCTCGATCCCGGTCTCGTTCACGATCAAAATCCCGATCCCGATCCAGATCGCTGGAATACACTGGAATTTAGAAGGATGAGAGGGGATCTTATCGAAACGTATAAGATTATTAAGGGGTTGGACACGTTGGAGGCAGGAAACATGTTCCCAATGTTGGGGGAGTCCAGAACCAGGGGCCACACACAGTTTAAGAATAAGGGGTCGGCCATTTAGAACTGAGATGAGAAAAAACTTTTTCAGTCAGAGAGTTGTGAATCTGTGGAATTCTCTGCCTCAGAAGCAGTGGAGGCCAATTCTCTGAATGCATTCAAGAGAGAGCTGGATAGAGCTCTTAAGGATAGTGGAGTCAGGGGGTTATGGGGAGAAGGCAGGAACGGGGGTACTGATTGAGAATGATCAGCCATGATCACATTGAATGGCGGTGCGTACAGGCTCGAAGGGCCGAATGGCCTCCTCCTGCACCTATTGTCTGTTGTCGATTGCCTTCTGTTGAGAGTGCTGAATAAATGTATTTGTTAATTGTTCAATCAAGGCTGGTCTATTTTTGTTTAGTTTAGTTGTTTAGTTCAGCTTAATTTGTCCGTTTACTTTAGTTTGTCCAATTTAGTTCAGCTGTTTACTTTAGTTTGTCTAGTTTAGGTTTGTTTGCTTCATTTAATGTATTGGTTTACTGGTCTAGTTTAGTTTGTGCGTTTAGTTGGATTTAGTTTCGTTGTTTCGTGTGATTCTGTTTGTTTAGTTCTGTTCATAGAGTCTAGTTTAGTTTGATTGTTTAGTGTTGTTTATTTGGTTTAGTTTGGTTACGGTTTGTTTAATTTAGTTTAGTTAATTAGGTTAGTTAGTCAGTATGTTTGTTTTGATCTGTTTGTTAGTTTGTTCTGTTTAGTTAGTCAGTTAGTGTTTGTTAGGTTTAGTTAATAGCTTGTTTAGTTTAGTCAGTAAGTTAGCCAGTGTGTTTGTTTAGTTTGTTTGTTTAATTTAGTTGGTTGATTTGTTTCATTTTGTTTGTCTGTTTTAGTTTAGTCAGTGTGTTAGTTTAGTTTAGTTTAATTGTTAGTTTAGTTTAGTTAACTTGTTAGTTTAGTTCAGTTCATTTGTTAGTTTAGTTTAGTTAACTTGTTAGATTAGTTTAGTTAATGTGTTAGTTTAGTTTAGTTAAATTGTCAGTTTAGTTTAGTTAAATTGTCAGTTTAGTTTAGTTAAATTGTCAGTTTAGTTTAATTAACTTGTTAGTTTAGTTTAGTTAAATTCTTAGTTTAGTTTAGTTAACTTGTTAGTTTAGTTTAGTTAACTTGTTAGAATAGTTTAATTTGTTTTACTTTGCTTGTTCAGTTAAGTTTGTGTTGATTTGTTTATTTAGTTTAGCATGGGTAAGTTTAGTTTGTTTAATTTAGGTTAGTTGATTAGATTAGTTAGTTAGTGTGTTTATTTTGTTCCGTTTGCTTGTTTAGTTTAGGCAGTTAGTTAGTGTGCTTGTTTAGTTTAGTTAATTTGTTAGTTTAGTTAATTTGTTAGTTTAGTTAATTTGTTTAGAGTAGTTTAGCTTAGTTTGTTTAGCGTAGTTGATTGTTTTAGGTAAATTTGATTGTTTAGTGTTGTTTCTTGGTTAGTTTCGTTTGTTTAGATTAGTTTAGTTTAATTTAATTTTGTTGTTTAGATTGCTAGTTTAGTTTAGTTTAGTTTAAAGATCCAGTTGGTGTCAATCGTGGGGAGTTTGGTTCTGTGCGATGGACTGGGTTACATCTACAACTCTGCAATTTCTTGCGGTCTTGGGCATTTAAGCTGTGATACAACTCCACAATGCACCTGTTGACGTTTGTAAGAGTCTTTGGAGACGTGCTGAATACCCTTAGCCTTCTCAGATAGTAGAGGCGTTGGAGATAGACGCAAAATGCTGGAGTAACTCAGCGGGACGGGCAGCATCTCTGGAGAGAAGGAATGGGTGACGTTTTGGGTCGAGACCCTTCTTCGGAGCCGGAATGTCACCCATTCCTTCTCTCCAGAGATGCTGCCTGACCCGCTGAGTTACTCCAGCTTTTCGTGTCCATCTTCGGTTAAAACCAGCGCCTGGACTTCCTTCCTACACACGACCAAGGATAGTTAACCCAACATACTGGTCTTTCATTGAACTCAAGATAGAAACATAGAAACATAGAAAATAGGTGCAGGAGTAGGCCATTCAGCCCTTCGAGCCTGTACACACCGCCATTCAATATGATCATGGCTGATCATCCAACTCAGTATCCCGTACCTGCCTTCTCTCCATACCCCCCTGATCCCTTTAGCCACAAGGACCACATCTAACTCCCTCTTAAATATAGCCAATGGACTGGCCTCAACTACCTTCTGTGGCAGAGAATTCCACAGATTCACCACTCTCTGTGTGAAAAAAAACTTTCTCATCTCGGTCCTAAAAGACTTCCCCCTTATCCTTAAACTGTGACCCCTTGTTCTGGACTTCCCCAACATCGGGAACAATCTTCCCGCATCTAGCCTGTCCAACCCCTTAAGGATTTTGTACGTTTCTGTAAGATCCCCCCTCAATCTTCTAAGATATCTCCATTGGCCAAGACAACCTTTTGACCCAAACCTTCAACATCCTCAAAGACCTCCAGTTTAGTTTCGTTTTTCTTTAGTTTAGAGATGCAGCGCGGAAACAGGCCCTTCGGCCCACCGGGTCCGTGCCGCCCAGAGATCCCCGCACACTGGACACTATCCTACACTATCCTACACACTCCAAGGACGTACGGGTTTGTTGGTTAATTGACTTGGTCTAAATGTAAAACGTAAAATTGTCCCTAGTGTGTGTGCAGGGTAGTGTTAGTGTGTGGGGATTGTTGGTCGGTTTGGACTCGGTGGGCCGAAGGGCCTGTTTCCACGCTGTGTCTCTAAACTAAACACACTAGGGACAATTTACAAGTTACGGAAGCCAATGAACAGATTCCTTCTCTCCAGAGATGCTGCCTGTCCCGCTGAGTTACTCCAGCATCTTGTACCTACCTGCCCTTTCAATGGAGTCGGCCCATGTTCTGATATATAAGTCTGGTGATTTAAAGCTCTCTACCACCTCTGTCCCATCTGGACCCGCACCCAGATCACGCCCTTCCCCCCTGTCCCCTTCCACCCACATCCGATCCTCTGGCTTCACAATTCCCGCCTCTTCTATCCTCAATTCCCGCCTCTTCTATCCTCAACTCACGCTTTTCCTCCTTTCAGCTCCGGCCATCTGCCGACCAACCCCTCCCTCCCCCTCGCCCGTATCCACCCATCACTCGCCCGGTTCTGCCCTGCTCCCCCTGTCTCCTTAACCCCTTCCACCCCCCCTCCGTAATCCACGCGAAGAAGGGTCGCCGACCCAGAACGTCACCTGATCCACGTTCTCCAGAGATGCTGCCTGCCCCGCTGAGTTACTCCAGCACTTTGTGCCTTTTTTTGCTCTGCAGTTCCTTGTGTCTTCAGTAACTAGCTTCCTTGGATTGCTGACTTGGATGGCGCGGTGGCACAGCGGGTCGAACCACCGCCTCGTAGCGACACAGACCAGGGTTCAATCCTAACTTGACCTCATTTGCTGTCTATCTGTGTGGAGTTTGCACGTCCTCCCCGTGACCCGCGTGGGTTTCCTCCGGGTGTTCGGGTTTTCTTCCACATCCCAAAGACGTGCGGTTTTTGTAGGTTAATCGGCCCTCTGAAAATCGCCCCCTCGTGTGTAGGGAGTGGATGAGAAAGTGGGATAACACAGAGCTGGTGATCGACGGTTGGAGTGGACTCGGGGGGCTGAAGGGCCTGTTTCCATTCCGACCCGAAACGTCACCTATCCACGTTCTCCACAGACGCTGCCTGACCCGCTGAGTTACTCCAGCACTCTGTGAAACGTCACCTATCCACGTTCTCCACAGACGCTGCCTGACCCGCTGAGTTACTCCAGCACTCTGCGTTCTTTGTTTCTGTGCTGTATCTCTAAACCTAACGAAAACGCCAGACTTTAGATTTTAGAGATACAGCGTGGAAACAGGCCCTTCGGCCCACCGAGTCCACGCCGACCAGCGATCCCCGCACACTAACACTATCCTACACACACACACACACACACACACACACACACACACACGCATGCACGCACGCACGCACGCATGCACGCACGCACGCACGCACGCACGCACGCACGCACACACACACACACACACACGCACACACACCAGGGACATTTTACAATTTTGCCAAAGCCAATTAACCTAGAAACCTGCACGTCTTTGGAGTGTGGGAGGAAACCGGAGCACCCGGAGAAAACCCACGCAGGTCACGGGTAGGGTTGCCAACTTTCTCACTCCCAAATAAGGGACAAGGTGACGTCACGCCCCGCGCCCCACGTGACCTCACCCAGCCGGCGGTCACGTGCTCCCGCTCCACCAATGGTGGCCGCCCCGGGCCAGGAGGCGGGGTGCTAGGCTACGTCCGTTAGGCAGCACCCGGGACTCCAGGCCTACACTGTCTGGGCCTACAGCGGCCCCTGGGCCTACAGTGTCTGGGCCTACAATGTCCGGGCCTACGGCGTCCGGGCCTACAGTGTCCAGGCCTACGTGTCCGGGCCTACATTGTCCAGGCCTACGTGTCCGGGCCTACATTGTCCGGGCCTACAGTGTCCGGGCCTACGGTGTCCGGGCCTACAGTGTCCGGGCCTACAGCGTCCGGGCCTACAGCGTCCGGGCCTACAGCGTCCGTGCCTACAGTTCCGGGCCTACAGTTCCGGGCCTACAGCGTCCGGGCCTACAGCGTCCGGGCCTACAGTGTCCGGGCCTACAGCGTCCGGGCCTACAGCGTCCGTGCCTACAGTTCCGGGCCTACAGTTCCGGGCCTACAGCGTCGGGCCTACAGTGTCCAGGCCTACAGCGCCCCCCGGGCCCTAATACAGGACAAGGGGGGGTCCCATAGGGACAGCCCAATTTAGCCCAATATACGGGATGTCCTGGCTAATACGGGACAGTTGGCAACCCTAGTCACATGAAGAACGTACAAACTCCGTACAGACAGCACCCGTAGTCAGCATTGAACTCTGGTGCTGTGAGGTTGCAACTCTACCGCTGTGCCACCAGGCCGGCACCCAAGAACTAAACAAAGGACTTTAACAATGGCTTCTCTCTTCCCCTCATTGAGTCACAGAGTCATTCAGCACGGAAACAGGCCCTCCAAATGTCTCCATTAAATGCTGTTATTGCCCCAGCCTCAACTACCCTCTCCGGCAGCTCGTTCCATGCACCCACCACCCTCTGTGTGGACAAAGGTTACCCCTCAGGTTCCTATTAAATCTTTCCCCTCTCACTTTAAGTTCTTGTTCGAAGGTTTAGTTTAGTTTAGTTTAGAGATACAGCGCGGAAACAGGCCCTTCGGCCCACCGAGTCGGCGCCGCCCAGCGATCCCCGCACACTAACACTGTCCCACACACACTAGGGACAGTTTTTACATTTACCCGCACGTACACAACCCGCACGTCTTTGGAGTGTGGGAGGAAACCGAAGATCTCGGAGAAAACCCACGCAGGTCACGGGGAGAACGTACAAACTCCGTACAGCACGGCGCCCGTAGTCGGGATGGAACCCGGGTCTCCGGCGCTGCGTTCGCCGTAAGGCAGCAACTCTACCGCTGCGCCACCGTGCCGCTCGCAGGTTCTTGATTCCCCGGCCTCTGCGTAAAGGTTCCTGTGCATTTACTATGAATATTGACTTCTCTAATTTACACACCCCTCTCTCTCCATCCCCCCCTTTCCCAGTTCTCCAACCAGTCTGACTGTCCACCGTTAACATCCTATCTCTGTTTGCTTTGTCAACTTCCCCTACCTAATGACCTTGACCTTTTTCCCATCTCTTTTGGTGTCTCCTTTTCACACCTTGCCAATGGACAGTAGACAATAGGTGCAGGAGGAGGCCATTCGGCCCTTCGAGCCTGTACGCACCGCCATTCAATGTGATCATGGCTGATCATTCTCAATCAGTACCCCGTTCCTGCCTTCTCCCCGTACCCCCTGACTCCGCTATCCTTAAGAGCTCTATCCAGCTCTCTCTTGAATGCATTCAGAGAATTGGCCTCCACTGCCCTCTGAGGCAGAGAATTCCACAGATTCACAACTCTCTGACTGAAAAAGTTTTTCCTCATCTCCGTTCTAAATGGCCGACCCCTTATTCTTAAACTGTGCGTGGCCCCTGGTTCTGGACTCCCCCAACATTGGGAACATGTTTCCTGCCTCTAACGTGTCCAACCCCTTAATAATCTTATACGTTTCGATAAGATCTCCTCTCATCCTTCTAAATTCCAGTGTATACAAGCCTAGTCGCTCCAGTCTTTCAACGTACGACAGTCCCGCCCTTTATCTCTGTGTCTCCCTCTCCCCTGACCCTCGGCCAGAAGGAGGGTCTCAACCCAGAACGTCGCCCATTCTTTCTCTCCGGAGATGCTGCCTGTCCCGCTGAGTTGCTCCAGCATTTTGTGTCCCTCTTCGGTGTAAACCAGCGTCTGCAGTTCCTTCCTAGGCCCTGTGCTTTTGCCCTATCTATTCACTGGGGCCTGTACTCGCTGGAGTTTAGAAGGATGAGGGGGGGACCTCCTTGAGACGTACAGAATAGTGAGCGGCCTGGATAGAGTGGATGTGGAGAGGATGTTTCCACTAGTGGGAGAGTCTAGGACCAGAGGGCACAGCCTCAGAATTGAAGGACGTTCCTTTAGGAAGGAGATGAGGAGGAATTTCTTTAGTCAGAGGGTGGTGAATCTGTGGGATTCTTTGCCACAGACGGCTGTGGAGGCCACAAGTCAGTGGGTATTGTTAAGGCAGAGATAGATAGATTCTTGATTAGTGCGGGTGTCAGGGGTTGCGGGGAGAAGGCAGGAGAATGGGGTTGGGAGGGAGAGATAGACCAGCCGCGATAGTTTAGAGATACAGCGTGGAAACAGGGCCCTTCGACCAGCGATCCCCGCACACTAACACTATCCTACACACACTAGGGACAATTTTTACATTTACACCAAGCCAATTAACCTACAAACCCGCACGTCTTTGGAGTGTGGGAGGAAACCGAAGATCTCGGAGAAAACCCACGCAGGTCACGGGGAGAACGTACAAACTCCGTACAGACGGCGCCCGTAGTCGGGATGGAACCCGGGTCTCCGGCGCTGCATTCGCCGTAAGGCGGCAACTCTACCGCCGCGCCACCGTGCATTGAGTGGACCTGATAGGCCGAACGGCCTGATTCTGCTCCTATCACTTGTGACCTTGTGACCTTGTACACTCCCATAATCCTTCTCTCTCTCTCTCTCTCTCTCTCTACTCCCCCCCCCCCACCCACCCCCGCCCGACGCAGATCCCAGGAGCGCCTCGACCCGGCCCGGGAGGAATGAAACGCGGCGCTGCGCGGGCGGCGAGATTGTCTCTCGTGGCCCATTGAGACACGTCGTCCCGCCGGGAGAGCCAAGGACCCGCCCGAGGTCCCATCAAGGTGTCCACCGCAGGCCTCTCCGCCCTCCCTACCTTCTCCCCGCCCCCCCCTCCCCCCACCCTCACCCACGCACCCACCCACCCGCTCGACAAGAGAGAGGGCAAGCGCCAAAGGGGGTAGGGAGAAGAGAAGATGTCCCTCGCCCAGGTCTATCCCCTCTTCCTCCGCCGAGCGTCTGAGCTGGGCCTCCTCCTCTGGGCCCTGGAGGCCCTGGCCTGCTTCGGCCTGATGTCGGGCCAGAGGCCTGAGGAGACACACCCGGTGGTGGCCACCAACTACGGCCGTCTGCGCGGCATGCGCAAGGAGCTGAACAACGAGATCCTGGCCCCGTGGTGCAGTACCTGGGCGTGCCCTTCGCCACCCCGCCCGTGGGCGAGCGGCGATTCCAGCCGCCCGAGGCGCCCGCCTCCTGGCAGCACGTGCGCAACGCCACCCAGTTCGCCCCCGTCTGCCCGCAGAACATCCACGGCATGCTGCCCGAGGTCATGCTGCCCGTGTGGTTTCCTCTCCAACCTCGACGATGTGGCCACCTACATCCAGGACCAGAGTGAGGACTTGCCTCTACCTCAACATCTACGTCCCCACCGAGAACGGTAAGCCCTGACCATGGGGGAGCGGGGGGGAGGGGGTGGGGGGGATGGGGGATGGGGGGGTGGGGGGGAAGGTCTGGTATTTAATGGCGTTGTGAAATCCAGCCAATTTGGTCAAGGAGATCCATTGGCCTTCTTCTTCCAATTGGCCCGGAAGACTAACCAATGAGGCCAAATGGTTAGTCTTGGTTTCTCTTCCACTGATTGGTCAGGAAGACCAGCCAATGACGTCAATGAGATCCATTGACCTTCTTTTCGCCAATTGGCCGGGAAGAACAACCAATGAGCTCAGTTGATCTTGGTTTCTCTTCCACTGATTGGTCAGGAAGACCAACCAATGGGGCCAAATGGGTTGTTCTTGGTTTCTCTTCCACTGATTGGTCAGGAAGACCAGCTAATGAGGCCAATGAAATCCATTGACCTTCTTTTCGCCAATTGGCCGGGAAGAACAACCAATGAGGCCAAATGGGTTGATCTTCGGTTCTCTTCCACTGATTGGTCAGGAAGACCGACCAATGAGGCCAAATGGTTTGATCTTGGTTTCTCTTCCACTGATTGGTCAGGAAGACCAACCAATGAGGCCAAATGGGTTGATCTTGGTTTCTCTTCCACTGATTGGTCAGGAAGACCAACCAATGGGGCCAAATGGGTTGACCTTGGTTTCTCTTCCACTGATTGGTCAGGAAGACCAACCAATGACGTCAATGAGATCCATTGACCTTCTTTTTGCCAATTGGCCGGGAAGAACAACCAATGACGCCAATGAGCTCAGTTGATTTTGGTTTCTCTTCCACTGATTGGTCAGGAAGACCAACCAATGGGGCCAAATGGGTTGATCTTGATTTCTCTTCCACTGATTGGTCAGGAAGACCAACCAATGACGTCAATGAGATCCATTGACCTTCTTTTCGCCAATTGGCCCGGGAAGAACAACCAATGAGCTCAGCTGATCTTGGTTTCTCTTCCACTGATTGGTCAGAAATACCAACCAATGACGCCAATGAGCTCAGTTGATCTTGGTTTCTCTTCCACTGATTGGTCAGGAAGACCAATTCAATTGGGCCAACGAATTGAATTGAATTGAATAATTATTTTTTAGCCAAGTATGTACACATACAAGGAATGTGCCTTGGTGCTCCGCTCGCAAGTAACAACGCGGACATACAGTAGACAATTAAAAATAAAAGATTATAATTTAAACATGTGAAGAATGAATATAAAATAAAATACCAGAGCAGAGCCAATGGACCAATGAGCTCCGTTGATCTTGGTTTCTCTTCCACCGATTGGCCGAGAAGACCACCCAATGAGGCCAAAGGGCTCTTGGTTTCTCTTCCACCGATTGGCCGAGAAGACCACCCAATGAGGCCAAAGGGCTCTTGGTTTCTCTTCCACCGATTGGCCGAGAAGACCACCCAATGAGGCCAAAGGGCTCTTGGTTTCTCTTCCACCGATTGGCCGAGAAGACCACCCAATGAGGCCAAAGGGTTCTTGGTTTCTCTTCCACTGATTGGTCAAGGAAGACCAGTCTAATTGGACCAATGAGCTCCATTCGTCTTGCTTTTATACCGCTGATTGGTCAGGGAAGCCCAAACCAATTGGGCCAATGAGCTTGGTCGGTTTTGCACTCTCTTCCACTGATTGGTCGGGAAGCCCAACCGGGTCGAGCCAATCAGCTCCCTCAATCTTGATTGCTCTTCCAGCGATTGGTTGGAAAAGCCGGACCGATTGGGCCTATGAGCTCCACAGGGTCTTGCTCTCTCCACTCATTGGTTGGGAAGTCGAGCCAATGGGGCGAAGGAGCTACGTTGGTCTTGGTTTCCCTTCCAGCGATTGGTCGGAAGAAGCCCCATCTAATCGGGCCAATGACCTCCGCCGGTTGGCCAGCAAGACCACCGATTGGTCCAGGACGCCCCATTGGCCTTGCGTTTTCGTCAACAATTGGTTGGGTATCCAAGAAGATCCATCGGTCTTGCTTTCCTATGTTCCCCATGTTGGGGGGGGGCTCCAGAACCAGGGGTCACACAGTTTAAGAGTAAGGGGTCGGCCATTTTAGAACTGAGATGAGGAAAAAATGTTTTCACCCAGAGAGCTGTGAATTTGTGGAATTCTCTGCCACAGAGGGCAGTGGAGGCCAATTCACTGGATGGATTTAAAAGAGAGTTCGATAGAGCTCTAGGGGCTAGTGGAATCAAGCGATATGGGGAGGCAGGCACAGGTTACTGATTGTGAATGATCAGCCATGATCACATTGAATGGCGGTGCTGGCTTGAAGGGCCAAATGGCCTCCTCCTGCACCTGTTTCCTGTGTTTCTATGTTTCTAGACAGCCCGTGGTTATGCAGGGAATGGAGGGGTAGACA
>NC_135986.1:8690488-8695488 GCF_053455715.1 Rhinoraja longicauda
ACGTCACCCATTCCTTCTCTCCAGAGATGCTGCCTGTCCCGCTGAGTTACTCCAGCGTTTTGCGTCTACCTTCGATTTAAACCAGCATCTGCAGTTTTATTACTGCCCACTACAAACCAGAAATAGACAACAGGTGCAGGAGGAGGCCATTCAGCCCTTCGAGCCAGCACCGCCATTCAATGTGATCATGGCTGATCGTCCACAATCAGTACCAGCAGAGGTTATCCACTTTGGTGGTAAGAATAGGAAGGCAGAGTATTATCTGAATGGTGTCAAGTTAGGAAAAGGGGACGTACAACGAGACCTGGGTGTCCTAGTGCATCAGTCACTGAAAGGAAGCATGCAGGTACAGCAGGCAGTGAAGAAAGCCAATGGCATGTTGGCCTTCATAACAAGAGGAGTTGAGTATAGGAGCAAAGAGGTCCTTCTACGGTTGTACCGGGCCCTGGTGAGACCGCACCTGGAGTACTGTGTGCAGTTTTGGTCTCCAAATTTGAGGAAGGATATTCTTGCTATTGAGGGCGTGCAGCGTAGGTTAATTCCCGGAATGGCGGGACTGTCATATGTTGAAAGACTGGAGCGACTAGGCTTGTATACACTGGAATTTAGAAGGATGAGAGGGGATCTTATCGAAACGTATAAGGTTATTCAGGGGTTGGACACGTTAGAGGCAGGAAAGCACATGTAAATTTTAAAATAATAATTTTAAAAGAGGGCAGGATTAGCGTAAGGCATTGGTTCTGTGGAACGTGGTAGAGCGCAGTGGGATCGAGGGGCACAGGTACATAGCTCTTTGAAAATGGCTTCACAGGTAGACAGGGTGGTCCAAAAGACCTTTGGCACATTGGCCTTCATCAGTCAGAGCATTGGGCATCGAAGGTAGACACAAAATGCCGGAGTAACTCAGCGGGTCAGGCAGCATCTCGGGAGAGAAGGAATGGGCGACGTTTCGGGTCGAGACCCTCCTTCAGACACGTTGGGTACAGACAAGTCGGGCGGCACGGCGGCGCAGCGGTAGAGTTGCTGCCTTGCATCGAATGCAGCGCCGGAGACTCAGGTTCGATCCCGACTACGGGTGCCGTCTGTACGGAGTTTGTACGTTCTCCCCGTGACCTGCGTGGGTTTTCTCCGAGATCTTCGGTTTCCTCCCACATTCCAAAGGCGTGCTGGTTTGTAGGTTAATTGGCTGGGCAAGTGTGTGTGTGTGTATGTGTGTGTGTGTGTGCGCGCGCGCGAGCGTTTGTGTGCGATTGTGTGTGTGTTTGTGTGTATGCGTGTGCCCGTCTGTATGTGTGTGAGTGTGTGTGTGTGTGTGTGTATGTGTGTGTGTGTGTATGTGTGTCTGCAATGGGATAGAGGTGAATGTGGCAGTTGTTCCATAAGTCAGGGTACGTTGTCTGATTCTGCACTCTGTATCTACGGATGGCACGTGGTTGTAGGATAGTCATAGAGATAAACAACATGGAAATAGGCCCTTCGGCCCAACTTGCCCACACCGGCCAACATGTCCCATCTACACTAGTCCCACCTGCCCGCGTTTGGCCCATATCCCTCCAAACCCCTCCTATCCATGTACCTGTCCAACTGTTTCTTAAACATTGGGATAGTCCCAGCCTCAACTACCTCCTCTGGCAGCTCGTTCCATACACCCACCACCCTCTGTGTGGAAAAGATAACCCTCGGATACTGGGAGGAAACCGAAGATCTCGGAGAAAACCCACACGGGTCACCGGAGAGCGTACAAACTCCGTACAGACGGCGCCCGTGGTCGGGATGGAACCCGGGTCTCCGGCGCTGTGAGTCAGCAGCTCTACCCGCTGCGCCACCGTCCCGCGCGGACATTATGTGGGGGGCAGGTACTGTGCCAGGACATTTATCAACTATCGCCTCTACATTTATCAACTATCGCCTCTGCAAAGATATACACACACGTACACTTGTACACACAAAGACATATACACTCCGGGCCTACGTCCGTGCTCGCGTGTTCACGGGGACTCTGGAGGTCTTCCGTGAACGCTGGTCAAGTGTATTGTCGACAAGGATGATGATACAGTAAACAAGGATGGTACTGTTGTGTTATTATGACTGAATGATGTCATGTAACCATCGAAAGTCCTTGCACTTTCTGGTGCAGTGTGAAGTGTAAACACTGAATGAAGGGCCCTGTAGGAAGGAAACAAAAAGACCTGTACACATGCACGCACAAACGCACGCACGCACAAACGCATGCACGCATACACACGCGCACAAACGCACGCACGCATACACACGTGCACACACACGCACGCACGCATACACACGCATACACACGCGCGCACGCACAAACGCACACACTCACACACATGCACAAACGCACGCACGCATGCACACACACACACATGCACAAACGCACGCACGCACAAACGCATGCACGCATACACACGCGCACAAACGCACGCACGCATACACACGTGCACACACACGCACGCACGCATACACACGCATACACACGCGCGCACAAACGCACACACGCACGCACAAACGCACGCACGCACACACAAGCGCGCGCGCACACGCGCGCACACACACTCACACACATGCACAAACGCACGCACGCATGCACACACACACACACATGCACACACACACACACACGCGCACTCACACACATGCACAAACACACACACTAACACACACACGCATGCACACACATGCGCGCTCACACACACGCTGCACACGCACACACTCACACGCACACACTCGCACACACGCACAGGCACCGGAGGTCAGGGTGGAACCCGGGTCTCTAGAACCCCGAGGCAGCAGCTCTACCACCGTGCCGCCAATGGCATTCTGCCTCTCGGTACGAAGCCCTTTTTCCGGTGAAGGAAGAGCTGCGACTCCATTGAGTTCCCCCCCCCCCCCTCCACTTGAATATAAATCAATGCCGGATATTGATGAGTGCAAGACCGGGCTGGTTATAGATTCAGACGACCCAGCCACCTCTGTGGTATTTTCAGTCAGGGACATTGAGTGTGAATGAGATCATTGCGAAAAAATATTTCCCTGCTGGATTAACTATCTTGTGACTTGAGCGGCCTAGCAGGCCATTAAGCCTCACTACTAATTGGCACTGGTTGTGTGTGTTTCTGAGGCAACTCGTTTTGTTTTACGCCTCGTTATTGGCGGCTCGGCGGCACAACGATAGAGTTGTTGCCTCACGGCGCCGGAGACCCAGGTTCGATCCTGCCTTCGGGCGCTGTCTGTACGGAGTTTGTACGTTTTTCCCCGTGACCTGCGTGGGTTTTCCCCGGTTTCCTCTCACACTCCAAAGACGCGCAAGTTTGCAGGTTAATTGGCTTGGTATAATTGCAAATTGTCCCTAGTGTGTGTGTAGGATAGTGTTAGTGTGCGGGGATCGCTGGGCGGCGCGGACCCGGTGGGCCGAAGGGCCTGTTTCCGCGCTGTATCTCTAAACAAATAAAGAGGTAAAGTCAAAGCTTAAAGAGGGGTCTCGACCCAAAACGTCACCCATTCATTCTCTCCAGAGATGCTGCCTGTCCCACTGAGTTACTCCAGCTTTTTGTGTCTATCTAAGAACAAAGTTTAAGAAGCATAAATGTAAATCTTTTTTTTAATAGTTCTTGAGCCAAACGTACCTGAATCTGGGTTATTTAGTGATCTGGTATGTGGTCACGATATACTTCAATGAGAATATATAAATCTCCATTTATAGAACCGGAATACATAGACCATAAGTGATAGGAGCAGAATTAGGCCATTCGGCCCATCAAGTCTACTCTGCCATTCAATCGTGGCTGATCTATCCTTCCCTCTCAACCCCATTCTCCTGCCTTCTCCCCATAACCCCTGACACCAATCTCTGCTTTAATAACACCCATTGACTTGTGGCCTCCACAGTCGTCTGTGGCAATGAATTCCACAGATTCACCACCCTCAGACTAAAGAAATTCCTCCTCATCTCCTTCCTAAAGGAGTGTCCTGTAATTCTGAGGCTGTGACCTCTGGTCCTAGACTCTCCCACTTGTGGAAACATCCTCTCCACATCCACTCTATCCGGGCCGCTCACTGTTCGTAAGTTTCAATGAGGCCCCCACCCTCATTAAGGTTGCCAACTGTCCCATATTAGACGGGACGTCCCGTATTTTTGGTTAAATTGGTTTGTCCCGTACGGGACTGCCTTTGTCTCTTATTAGGCCCGGGGCCCGGACACTGTAGGCCCCGACACTGTAGACTAGGCCCCGACGCTGTAGACTAGGCCCCGACGCTGTAGACTAGGCCCTGACACTGTAGACTAGGCCCCGACACTGTAGACAAGGCCCCCACGCTGTAGACTAGGCCCCGACACTGTAGACTAGGCCAGAGACCCGGGTTCGATCCTGCCTGTACGGAGTTTGCACGTTCTCCCTCGTGACCTGCGTGGGTTTTCCCCGGGTGCTCCGGTTTCCTCCCACGCTCCAGAGACGGGCAGATTTGTAGGTTAATTGGCTTCGAATAAAAATTGTAAATCGTCCCTCGTGCGTGTAGGATAGTGCTATGTGTGATCGCTGGCCGGCACGGACTCGGTGGGCCGATGGGCTGTATCTCTAAACTGTATCTATTCCGCGCTGTATCTCTAAACTAAGCTAAATTCTAGGGTGTAGTCCTGATCCTCCAACCTACCTACTTGCAGATGTCTGACTTTTCCCCTCGCTGTATCTGCAAACTAAGCTAAATTCTAGGGTGTAGTCCTGATCTTCCAACCTACCTACTTGCAGATATCTGACTTTTTTCCTCGCCGTATCTGTAACCTAAGCTGAAATCTAGGGTGTAGTCCTGATTCTCCAACCTACCTACTTGCAGATGTCTGACTTTTTCCCTCGCTGTATCTGCAAACTAAGCTAAATTCTAGGGTGTAGTCCTGATCCTCCAACCTACCTACTTGCAGATGTCTGACTTTTTTCCTCGCCATATCTGTAACCTAAGCTGAAATCTAGAGTGTAGTCCTGATCCTCCAA
>NC_135986.1:8700488-8762988 GCF_053455715.1 Rhinoraja longicauda
AACATTGGAAACATGTTTCCTGCCTCTAACGTGTCCAACCCCTTAATAATCTTATACGTTTCGATAAGATCCCCTCTCATCCTTCAAAATTCCAGCGTATACAAGCCTAGTCGCTCCAGTCTTTCAACATATGACAGTCCCGCCATTCCGGGAATTAACCTGGTGAACCTACGCTGCACGCCCTCAATAGCAAGAATATCCTTCCTCAAATTTGGAGACCAAAACTGCACACAGTACTCCAGGTGCGGTCTCACTAGGGCCCTGTACAACTGCACACAGTACTCCAGGTGCGGTCTCACTAGGGCCCTGTACAACTGCACACAGTACTCCAGGTGTGGTCTCACTAGGGCCCTGTACAACTGCAGAATACCTAACTTCAGATAGTCCCTGCTTTCCCTCTCTCTCCATCCCCTCCCCCATCCCAGTTCTCCCACCAGTCTTCCCGTCTCCGACTTCATTCTATCTTTGTCCCGCCCCCTCCCTCCGACATCAGCCTGAAGAAGGGTCTCGACCCGAAACGTCACCCATTCCTTCTCTCCAGAGATGCTGCCTGACCCGCTGAGTTACTCCAGCATTTTGTGCCTACCTTCGATTTAAACCAGCATCTGCAGTTTTTTCTTCCTGAAAGCTTTTCACTGTACCTCGGTTCACGAGACAGTAAACGAAACTCAAACTAAAATGTCCATGATGTTACCACAACCCTAGCCTTATTTCCATCCTCTGGCATTTTTCCTACCAACCCCCTCTCACCCCCCCCCCTCCCCCCACCTCACCTCACCTGTATCCACCTATCACTTGTAGGCACAAGGAACCGCAGATGCCAGTTTACGATTTAAAAAAGACACATAGTGCTGGAGTAACTCAGCAGGTCAGGCTGGAGAGTGTGGTGGGGGGGGGGTGGGGTAGAGGTCACCCCATTTCTTTACTCAACCCCCCCTCTCTTCCCTGTACCCGACTTGGTTTCACACCCAATTCTCCCCTTACCCCCCCCCCCCCACCCCCTTCCATCTCTATTCCCTCCTCCAGCTTCACATTTCCGTTCCGCTTCTTATCTCCTTTTCTCTTCAGCTTCTCTTCTCTGGCCTTTGTCCTGCCATCTATCTATCAATCCCCCCTCCCCCCCATCCCCCCTCCATCTCGCCTGTATCCACCTATCACTCGTAAGCACAAGCAACTGCAGATGCTGGTTTACAGTGTCCGGGCCTACAGCGTCCGGGCCTACAGTGTCCGGGCCTACAGTGTCCAGGCCTACAGTGTGCGGGCCTACAGTGTCCAGGCCTACAGTGTCCGAGCCTACAGTGTCCGGGCCTACAGTGTCCGGGCCTACAGTGTCTGGGCCTACAGTGTCCGGGCCTACAGTGTGCGGGCCTACAGTGTCCAGGCCTACAGTGTGCGGGCCTACAGTGTCCAGGCCTACAGTGTCCGGGCCTACAGTGTCCGGGCCTACAGTGTCCGGGCCTACAGTGTCCGAGCCTACAGTGTCCGGGCCTACAGTGACCGGGCCTACAGTGTCCGGGCCTACAGTGTCCGGGCCTACAGTGTCCAGGCCTACAGTGTCCGGGCCTACAGTGTCCGGGCCTACAGTGTCCGGGCCTACAGCATTCCAGGGGCCTAATACGGGACAAGGGCGGTCCCGTAGGGGATAAACAAATTTAGCCCAAAATACGGGATGTCCCGGCTAATACGGGACAGTTGGCAACCCTGTTTAAACTAATTTGGCAGGGGGTTGGGATACAGCATGGAGCTAGGACAGGGGGTGAGGAGAAGGTAAATATATGGTCAGATTGGGAGGCAGAACAAGAATGCCCCAGCACAATGGGGTAGGGCAAGTCTGAACGGCATTTATTTTAATGCAAGGAGTATTGGAAGCAAGGGGGGTGAATTGAAGGTGTTACTGAACACATGGGAGTACGACATTGTTGCCATTACGGAAACATGGGTGAAGGAAGGGCAGGACTGGCAGCTCAATATTCCAGGGTATAGAATCTTCAGGAGAGACAGGGAGCAGGGAAAAAGTGGAGGGGCTGTTGCAGTATTAATCAAAGAATCTATTTCTGCTGTAAGGCTATTTGGGTGGAATTGAGAAATAGAAAAGGGGCATGCACCTTACTGGGTGTATACTACAGACCCCCAAACAGTCAGAGGGAAATAGAAGAACATATTTGTAGGCAAATCTCGGGGGTGTGTGAAAACAACCGGGTAGTAATAGTAGGGGATTTCAACTTCCCGAATATTGATTGGGATAGCCAAAGTGTCAAGGGCCCTGAGGGTGCAGAGTTCCTAAGGGTCATCCAGGAGGGCTTTTTGAGCCAATATGTTAAAAGTCCAACAAGGGAGGGGGCGGTATTGGACTTAATCTTGGGAAATGAGGCCGGACAGGTGGCTGAAGTGTCAGTGGCAGAGCATTTTGGTGACAGTGATCACAATTCAGTGATATTTAAGGTGGTAATGGAAAAGGATAAAGAGGGACCAGAGGGGAAATTTCTAAATTGGGGCAAGGCCGATTTTAATCTGATAAGGCAGAAGTTGGCCCCGGTGGACTGGGATCAGCTTCTCGTGGGGAGGACCGCATCAGAACAGTGGGAGTCATTCAAAGGAATCATTGAAAAAGTACAGAGGAAGCATGTTCCCCCTAAAGTTCAAGGGTGGGACAAACAAGTCCAAAGAACCTTGGATGTCGAACGATATAGTAGGATTGATTCGGAAAAAAAGGGGGGCTTTTGGAAGGCATAAAGAACTTAAGGCACAGACATCATTAGAGGAATATAGAAGGTGTAGGGCGGTTCTTAAAAAAGAAATTAGGAGAGCAAAAATGAGATAGCACTAGCGGGCAAAATAAAAGAAAATCCCAAAGTGTTCTATAAGTATATCAAGGGTAAGAGGACAACGAGGGAAAGAGTGGGGCCCATCAGGGACCATAGTGGAAAGCTGTGTGTGGAGCCAGAGGATGTAGGAGATGTTTTAAATGAATTTTTTGCATCTGTTTTTACGAGGGAGGAGGGCGATGCGGACTTAGAAATGGAGCAGGAGGGTTGTGATGTTCTTGAGCATATTGCTATTGACAGGGAGGCTCTGGCAGGCTTAAAAGTGGATACGTCTCCGGGCCCTGACGAGATGTATCCCAGGGTGCTGAGAGAGGCAAGGGAGGAGATTGCGGGGGCTCTGGCACAAATTTTCAGAGCCTCTCTTGCAACAGGGGATGTACCGGAGGACTGGAGGATAGCTAATAGACAATAGACAATAGACAATAGGTGCAGGAGTAGGCCATTCAGCCCTTCGAGGCAGCACCGCCATTCAATGCGATCATGGCTGATCACTCTCAATCAGTACCCCGTTCCTGCCTTCTCCCCGTACCCCCTCACTCCGCTATCCTTAAGAGCTCTATCCAGCTCTCTCTTGAAAGCATCCAACAAACTGGCCTCCACTGCCTTCTGAGGCAGAGAATTCCACACCTTCACCACCCTCTGACTGAAAAAGTTCTTCCTCATCTCCGTTCTAAATGGCCTACCCCTTATTCTTAAACTGTGGCCCCTTGTTCTGGACTCCCCCAACATTGGGAACATGTTATCTGCCTCTAATGTGTCCAATCCCCTAATTATCTTATATGTTTCAATAAGATCCCCCCTCATCCTTCTAAATTCCAGTGTATACAAGCCCAATCGCTCCAGCCTTTCAACATACGACAGTCCCGCCATTCCGGGAATTAACCTAGTGAACCTACGCTGCACGCCCTCCATAGCAAGAATATCCTTCCTCAAATTTGGAGACCAAAACTGCACACAGTACTCCAGGTGCGGTCTCACTAGGGCCCTGTACAACTGTAGAAGGACCTCTTTGCTCCTATACTCAACTCCTCTTGTTATGAAGGCCAACATTCCATTGGCTTTCTTCACTGCCTGCTGTACCTACATGCTTCCTTTCATTGACTGATGCACTAGGACACCCAGATCTCGTTGAACTCCCCCTCCTCCTAACTTGTGGTGCCATTATTTAAAAAGGGCAGTAGAGGTAAACCTGGGAACTACAGTCTGACATTCGTGGTGGGGAAGCTGCTAGAAAAGATTCTGATGGACAGAATTAGTCTTCACTTGGAGGATCGAGGGTTAATTAAGGATAGTCAACATGGCTTTGTTAATGGAAGGTCGTGTCTGACTAACTTGATTGAATGGGTCCCTTTCGGAATGGCCGGCAGTGACCAGTGGGGTACCGCAAGGTTCGGTGCTGGGACCCCAGCTATTTACGATATACATTAATGACTTAGACGAAGGGATTAAAAGTACCATTAGCAAATCTGCAGATGATACTAAGTTGGGGGGTAGTGTGAATTGTGAGGAAGATGCAATAAGGCTGCAGGGTGACCTGGACAGGTTGTGTGAGTGGGCGGATACATGGCAGATGCAGTTTAATGTAGATAAGTGTGAGGTTATTCACTTTGGAAGTAAGAATAGAAAGGCAGATTATTATCTGAATGGTGTCAAGTTAGGAGGAGGGGGAGTTCAACGAGATCTGGGTGTCCTAGTGCATCAGTCAATGAAAGGAAGCATGCAGGTTCAGCAGGCAGTGAAGAAAGCCAATGGAATGTTGGCCTTCGTAACAAGAGGAGTTGAGTATAGGAGCAAAGAGGTCCTTCTACAGTTGTACCGGGCCCTGGTGAGACCGCACCTGGAGTACTGTGTGCAGTTTTGGTCTCCAAATTTGAGGAAGGATATTCTTGCTATGGAGGGCGTGCAGCGTAGGTTCACTAGATTAATTCCCGGAATGGCGGGACTGTCGTATGTTGAAAGGCTGGAGCGATTGGGCTTGTATACACTGGAATTTAGAAGGATGAGGGGGGATCTTATTGAAACATATAAGATAATTAGGGGATTGGACACATTAGAGGCAGATAACATGTTCCCAATGTTGGGGGAGTCCAGAACAAGGGGCCACAGTTTGAGAATAAGGGGTAGGCCATTTAGAACGGAGATGAGGAAGAACTTTTTCAGTCAGAGGGTGGTGAAGGTGTGGAATTCTCTGCCTCAGAAGGCAGTGGAGGCCAGTTCGTTGGATGCTTTCAAGAGAGAGCTGGATAGAGCTCTTAAGGATAGCGGAGTGAGGGGGTATGGGGAGAAGGCAGGAACGGGGTACTGATTGATAGTGATCAGCCATGATCGCATTGAATGGCGGTGCTGGCTCGAAGGGCTGAATGGCCTACTCCTGCACCTATTGTCTATTGTCTATTGTCTATTGTCTATTGTCTATTGTCAAGAAGGTAAGAGCCCATGGGATCCAGGGCACCTTGGCAAAATGGATAAAAAAACTGGCTTAGTGACAGAAGGCAGAGGGTGATGGTAGAAGGTTGCTTCTGTGACTGGAGGCCGGTGTCCAGTGGGGTGCCGCAGGGATCGGTGTTGGGTCCCTTACTGTTTGTAATCTACATTAATGACCTGGATGTCAACGTACAGGGCATGATCAGCAAGTTTGCAGATGACACAAAGTTAGTGGGGGGTGGTGAATAGCGAGGAAGGGATCTGCAAGCTGCAGGAAGATATAGATGAGATGGTCAGATGGGCGGAGCAGTGGCAGATGGAATTTAATCCTGAAAAGTGCGAGGTGATGCACTTTGGCAGGAATAACTTGGAGAGGGAGTACACCATGAATGGAAGGACCCTAGGGAAGACAGGGGTACAGAGGGACCTTGGAGTACAGGTACACAAGTCCTTGAAGGCAGCATGACAGGTGGACAGGGTGGTCAAAAAGGCATATGGGTTACTGGCCTTCATTAGCCGGGGCATCGAATATAAAAGTAGGGGGGTAATGATGGAATTGTACAGAACACTGGTGAGGCTGCAGCTGGAGTATTGTGTACAGTTCTGGTCACCACATTATAGAAAGGATGTGATGGCTTTGGAGAGGGTGCAGAGGAGATTCACCAGGATGCTGCCAGGGATGAAGGGCCTCGGCTATGAGGAGAGACTGGGCAGACTGGGGTTGTTTTCCCTTGGAGCAGAGAAGGCTGAGAGGGGACATGATCGAGGTGTACAAGATCATGAGGGGCATAGATAAGGTAGATGGCGGGGAACTTCTTCCACCGGTGGAAGGTTCAACAACGAGGGGACATAGATACAGGGTAAGGGGAGGGAGGTTTCGGGGGGATGTGAGAAAGAACTTTTTCACCCAGAGGGTGGTTGGAGTCTGGAACTCACTGCCTGGGGTGGTGGTGGAGGCGGGAACACTCACAACGTTGAAGAGGCATTTGGATGGGCACTTGAAATGCTACAACATTCAGGGCTACGGTCCAAATGCGGGAAAATGGGATTAAAATTAGACTGTGTTTGGTAAAGGGGTGGCACGGACACGATGGGCCGAAGGGCCTCTTTCTGTGCTGTAGGACTCTTATGACTCTTCTTCGGGGCTGATGATGTTTTTGGGTCAGAATCCTTCTTCACTCTCACCCCAGCTCAATGGTCCACCACACATCTTACAGTCATACAAGACGTTGGTGAGGCCGCGTTTCCAAATGCCACCGAATGCTCGAACAAAGTCTGAAGAAGGGTCCCGACCCGAAACTTCACCTATCCATTTTCTCCAGAGACGATGCCTGACCCGCTGAGTTACTCCAGCACTTTGTGTCTTTTTCCCCACTATCAGTGCCCTCACTTCTCCTCCAGCTTTCTCCCCCCCCCCCCCCTCCCCACCTTTCTTACCCCCTCCTCACCTGGACTCACAACTACCCCTCCCCTTCCAACTCCATTGCGGTAGAGTTGCTGCTTTACAGCGAATGCAGCGCCGGAAACTCAGGTTCGATCCCGACTACGGGCGCCGTCTGTACGGAGTTTGTACGTTCTCCCCGTGACCTGCGTGGGTTTTCTCCCAGATCTTCGGTTTCCTCCCACACTCCAAAGACGTGCAGGTTTGTAGGTTAATTGGCTTGGTATAAATGTAAAAATTGTCCCTAGTGGGTGTGGGATAGTGTTAGTGTGCGGGGATCGCTGGGCGGCGCGGACCCGGTGGGCCGAAGGGCCTGTTTCCGCGCTGTATCTCTAAAAAAAACCTCGTCAATCCTTTTAGTCTCACAGCTTCTGTCTTTTCATCTCTGGCCTTTGTCCAAACATCTGCCTGTCCAAAAAAAAAACCCTCAGCTGTATCCACCCATCACTCACCAAGTGTTGTCGTTCCTCTCCTCTCTTCCAGCTTTCTTCCCCTCCCCCCTACTATCAGTCTGAGGAAGGGTCCCGACCCGAAACGTCACCCATCCATGTTCTCCACAGATGTTGCCTGACCCGCTGAGCTTAGTTCAGTTTAGTTTAGTTTACTTTAGTTCAGTTTAGTTCAGTTCAGTTCAGTTCAGTTCAGTTCAGTTCAGTTCAGTTCAGTTTAGTTCAGTTTAGTTCAGTTTTGTTTAGTTCAATTTGGTTCAGTTCAGTTCAGTTCAGTTCAGTTTAGTTCAGTTCTGTTTAGTTCAGTTCAGTTCAGTTCAGTTCAGTTCAGTTCAGTTCAGTTCAGTTCAGTTCAGTTTAGTTTAGTTCAGTTCAGTTCAGTTTAGTTTAGTTTAGTTTAGTTCAGTTCAGTTCAGTTCAGTTTAGTTCAGTTTAGTTCAGATCAGTTTAGTTCAGTTCAGTACAGTTCAGTTCAGTTTAGTTCAGTTTAGTTCAGTTCAGTTCAGTTTAGTTCAGTTTAGTTCAGTTCAGTTCAGTTCAGTTCAGTTTTGATTAGTTCAGTTTAGTTCAGTTCAGTTCAGTTCAGTTCAGTTTTGTTTAGTTCAGTTTAGTATAGTTCAGTTCAGTTCAGTTTTGTTTAGTTCAGTTTAGTTCAGTTCAGTTTAGTTCAGTTCAGTTCAGTTTTGTTCAGTTTTGTTTAGTTCAGTTTAGTTCAGTTTAGTTCAGTTTAGTTCAGTTCAGTTCAGTTCAGTTCAGTACAGTTTAGTTCAGTTCAGTTCAGTTTAGTTCAGTTCAGTTCAGTTTAGTTCAGTTCAGTTCAGTTCAGTTTAGTTTAGTTTAGTTTAGTTCAATTCAGTTCAGTTTAGTTCAGTTTAGTTTAGTTCAGTTCAGTTCAGTTTAGTTTAGTTTAGTTCAGTTCAGTTCAGTGCAGTTCAGTTTAGTTCAGTTTTGTTTAGTTCAGTTTAGTTCAGTTCAGTTCAGTTCAGTTTAGTTCAGTTCAGTTTAGTTCAGTTCGGTTTAGTTCAGTTCAGTTCAGTTCAGTTCAGTTCAGTTCAGTTCAGTTTAGTTCAGTTTTGTTTAGTTCAGTTTAGTTCAGTTCAGTTCAGTTCAGTTTAGTTCAGTTTAGTTCAGTTCAGTTCAGTTCAGTTTAGTTCAGTTCAGTTCAGTTCAGTTAAGTTCAGTTTAGTTCAGCTCAGTTCAGTTCAGCTCAGTTTAGTTCAGTTTTGTTTAGTTCAGTTCAGTTTAGTTCAGTTCAGTTTAGTTCAGTTCAGTTTAGTTCAGTTCAGTTCAGTTCAGTTTTGTTCAGTTTTGTTTAGTTCAGTTTAGTTCAGTTTAGTTCAGTTTAGTTCAGTTCAGTTCAGTTCAGTTTAGTTCAGTTCAGTTCAGTTTAGTTCAGTTTAGTTCAGTTCAGTTTAGTTCAGTTCAGTTCAGTTCAGTTCAGTTCAGTTCAGTTCAGTTTAGTTTAGTTTAGTTTAGTTTAGTTCAGTTCAGTTCAGTTCAGTTTAGTTCAGTTTAGTTCAGTTCAGTTTAGTTTAGTTTAGTTTAGTTCAGTTCAGTTCAGTTCAGTTCAGTTTAGTTCAGTTTTGTTTAGTTTAGTTTAGTTTAGTTTAGTTCAGTTCAGTTCAGTTTAGTTCAGTTCAGTTTAGTTCAGTTCAGTTTAGTTCAGTTTGGTTTAGTTCAGTTCAGTTCAGTTCAGTTCAGTTTAGTTCAGTTTTGTTTAGTTCAGTTCAGTTCAGTTCAGTTCAGTTTAGTTTAGTTCAGTTCAGTTCAGTTCAGTTTAGTTCAGTTCAGTTCAGTTCAGTTCAGTTCAGTTTAGTTCAGTTCAGTTCAGTTCAGTTTTGTTCAGTTTTGTTTAGTTCAGTTCAGTTTAGTTCAGTTTAGTTCAGTTTAGTTCAGTTCAGTTCAGTTCAGTTCAGTTTAGTTCAGTTCAGTTTAGTTCAGTTCAGTTCAGTTCAGTTCAGTTCAGTTCAGTTCAGTTCTGTTCAGTTCTGTTTAGTTCAGTTCAGTTCAGTTCAGTTCAGTTTAGTTTAGTTCAGTTCAGTTCAGTTTAGTTCAGTTCAGTTTAGTTCAGTTCAGTTTAGTTCAGTTTGGTTTAGTTCAGTTCAGTTCAGTTCAGTTCAGTTTAGTTCAGTTTTGTTTAGTTCAGTTCAGTTCAGTTTAGTTCAGTTCAGTTCAGTTCAGTTCAGTTCAGTTCAGTTCAGTTCAGTTTAGTTCAGTTCAGTTCAGTTTAGTTCAGTTCAGTTCAGTTTAGTTTAGTTCAGTTCAGTTCAGTTTTGTTCAGTTTTGTTTAGTTCAGTTTAGTTTAGTTCAGTTTAGTTCAGTTTAGTTCAGTTCAGTTCAGTTCAGTTCAGTTCAGTTCTGTTCAGTTCTGTTTAGTTCAGTTCAGTTCAGTTTAGTTTAGTTCAGTTCAGCTCAGTTCAGTTTAGTTCAGTTCAGTTTAGTTCAGTTCAGTTCAGTTCAGTTTAGTTTTGTTCAGTTCAGTTTAGTGTAATTCAGTTTAGTTTTTAGTTTAGTATAGTTTAGTTCAGTTTAGTTTAGTTCAGTTTAATTTAGTTCAGTTTAGTGTAGTTCAGTTCAGTTTAGGATCATTTAGTTCAGTTTAGTTCATTTTGGTATAGTTTAGTATAGTTTAGTTCAGTTTAGTATAGTTCAGTTTAGTTTAGGATAATTTAGTTCAGTTTAGTTTAGTTTAATTTAGTTCAGTTTAGTTCCGTTTAGTATAAGCAGGTTTAGTTTAATTTAGTTCAGTTTAGTTCATTTTGGTATAGTTTAGTATAGTTTAGTTCAATTTAGTATAGTTCAGTTTAGTTTAGGATAATTTAGTTCAGTTTAGTTCAGTTCAGTTTAGTTCAGTTCAGTTTAGTTCAGTTCAGTTTAGTTCAGTTCAGTTCAGTTTTGTTCAGTTTTGTTTAGTTCAGTTTAGTTCAGTTTAGTTCAGTTTAGTTCAGTTCAGTTCAGTTCAGTTTAGTTCAGTTCAGTTCAGTTTAGTTCAGTTTAGTTCAGTTCAGTTTAGTTCAGTTCAGTTCAGTTCAGTTCAGTTCAGTTTAGTTTAGTTTAGTTCAGTTCAGTTCAGTTTAGTTCAGTTTAGTTCAGTTCAGTTCAGTTTAGTTTAGTTTAGTTTAGTTTAGTTTAGTTCAGTTTAGTTTAGTTTAGTTTAGTTTAGTTCAGTTCAGTTCAGTTCAGTTCAGTTTAGTTCAGTTTTGTTTAGTTCAGTTTAGTTCAGTTCAGTTCAGTTTAGTTCAGTTCAGTTTAGTTCAGTTCGGTTTAGTTCAGTTCAGTTCAGTTCAGTTTAGTTCAGTTTTGTTTAGTTCAGTTCAGTTCAGTTTAGTTCAGTTCAGTTCAGTCCAGTTCAGTTTAGTTCAGTTTAGTTCAGTTCAGTTCAGTTTAGTTCAGTTCTGTTTTGTTCAGTTCAGTTCAGTTCAGTTTAGTTCAGTTTAGTTCAGTTCAGTTCAGTTCAGTTTAGTTTAGTTCAGTGTAGTTCAGTTCAGTTCATTTCATTGCAGTTTTGTTTAGTTCAGTTCAGTTCAGTTCAGTTTAGTTCAGTTCATTTCAGTTCAGTTCAGTTCAGTTCAGTTCAGTTCAGTTTTGTTTAGTTCAGTTTAGTTCAGTTTAGTTTAGTTCAGTTTAGTTCAGTTTAGTTCGTTCAGTTTAGTTTAGTTCAGTTTAATTCAGTTCAGTTCAGTTCAGTTCAGTTCAGTTTAGTTTAGTTCAGTTTTGTTTAGTTTAGTTCAGTTCAGTTCAGTTCAGTTCAGTTTAGTTCAGTTCAGTTCAGTTCAGTTCAGTTTAGTTTAGTTCAGTTCAGTTCAGTTTTGTTTAGTTCAGTTCAGTTCAGTTCAGTTCAGTTTAGTTCAGTTTTGTTTAGTTCAGTTTAGTTCAGTTTAGTTTAGTTCAGTTTAATTCAGTTCAGTTCAGTTCAGTTCAGTTCAGTTTAGTTTAGTTCAGTTTTGTTTAGTTTAGTTCAGTTCAGTTCAGTTCAGTTCAGTTCAGTTTAGTTTAGTTCAGTTTTGTTTAGTTTAGTTCAGTTCAGTTCAGTTCAGTTCAGTTCAGTTTAGTTCAGTTCAGTTCAGTTCAGTTTAGTTTAGTTCAGTTCAGTTCAGTTCAGTTTAGTTCAGTTCAGTTCAGTTCAGTTTTGTTCAGTTTTGTTTAGTTCAGTTCAGTTTAGTTCAGTTTAGTTCAGTTTAGTTCAGTTCAGTTCAGTTCAGTTCAGTTTAGTTCAGTTCAGTTCAGTTTAGTTCAGTTCAGTTCAGTTCAGTTTAGTTCAGTTCAGTTTAGTTCAGTTCAGTTCAGTTTAGTTCAGTTCTGTTTAGTTCAGTTCAGTTCAGTTCAGTTTAGTTCAGTTCAGTTCAGTTCAGTTCAGTTTAGTTCAGTTCAGTTCAGTTCAGTTCAGTTCAGTTTAGTTTAGTTCAGTTCAGTTCAGTTCAGTTTTGTTCAGTTTTGTTTAGTTCAGTTCAGTTTAGTTCAGTTTAGTTCAGTTCAGTTCAGTTCAGTTTAGTTCAGTTCAGTTTAGTTCAGTTCAGTTCAGTTTAGTTCAGTTCAGTTTAGTTCAGTTCAGTTCAGTTCTGTTCAGTTCTGTTTAGTTCAGTTCAGTTCAGTTCAGTTTAGTTTAGTTCAGTTCAGTTCAGTTCAGTTCAGTTTAGTTCAGTTCTGTTTTGTTCAGTTCAGTTCAGTTCAGTTCAGTTTAGTTCAGTTCAGTTCAGTTCAGTTTTGTTCAGTTTTGTTTAGTTCAGTTCAGTTTAGTTCAGTTTAGTTCAGTTTAGTTCAGTTCAGTTCAGTTCAGTTCAGTTTAGTTCAGTTCAGTTCAGTTTAGTTCAGTTCAGTTCAGTTCAGTTTAGTTCAGTTTAGTTCAGTTCAGTTCAGTTCTGTTCAGTTCTGTTTAGTTCAGTTCAGTTCAGTTCAGTTCAGTTTAGTTTAGTTCAGTTCAGTTCAGTTCAGTTCAGTTTAGTTCAGTTCTGTTTTGTTCAGTTCAGTTCAGTTCAGTTTAGTTCAGTTTAGTTCAGTTCAGTTCAGTTCAGTTTAGTTTAGTTCAGTGTAGTTCAGTTCAGTTCATTTCATTGCAGTTTTGTTTAGTTCAGTTCATTTCAGTTCAGTTCAGTTCAGTTCAGTTCAGTTCAGTTTTGTTTAGTTCAGTTTAGTTCAGTTTAGTTTAGTTCAGTTTAGTTCAGTTTAGTTCGTTCAGTTCAGTTCAGTTCAGTTTAGTTTAGTTCAGTTTAGTTCAGTTCAGTTCAGTTTAGTTCAGTTCAGTTCAGTTTTGTTTAGTTCAGTTCAGTTCAGTTCAGTTCAGTTTAGTTTAGTTTAGTTCAGTTCAGTTTAGTTTAGTTCAGTTTAGTTCAGTTCAGTTCAGTTTAGTTCAGTTCAGTTCAGTTCAGTTCAGTTCAGTTTAGTTCAGTTTTGTTTAGTTCAGTTTAGTTCAGTTTAGTTTAGTTCAGTTTAATTCAGTTCAGTTCAGTTCAGTTCAGTTCAGTTCAGTTTAGTTTAGTTCAGTTTTGTTTAGTTTAGTTCAGTTCAGTTCAGTTCAGTTCAGTTTAGTTTCGTTCAGTTTGGTTTAGTTCAGTTCAGTTCAGTTCAGTTCAGTTTAGTTCAGTTTTGTTTAGTTCAGTTCAGTTCAGTTTAGTTCAGTTCAGTTCAGTTCAGTTCAGTTTAGTTCAGTTCAGTTCAGTTTAGTTCAGTTCAGTTCAGTTTAGTTCAGTTCAGTTTAGTTTAGTTTAGTTCAGTTCAGTTCAGTTTTGTTCAGTTTTGTTTAGTTCAGTTCAGTTTAGTTCAGTTTAGTTCAGTTTAGTTCAGTTCAGTTTAGTTCAGTTCAGTTCAGTTCAGTTCAGTTCAGTTTAGTTTAGTTCAGTTCAGTTTAGTGTAATTCAGTTTAGTTTTTAGTTTAGTATAGTTTAGTTCAGTTTAGTTTAGTTCAGTTTAATTTAGTTCAGTTTAGTGTAGTTCAGTTTAGTTTAGGATAATTTAGTTCAGTTTAGTTCATTTTGGTATAGTTTAGTATAGTTTAGTTCAGTTTAGTATAGTTCAGTTTAGTTTAGGATAATTTAGTTCAGTTTAGTTTAGTTTAATTTAGTTCAGTTTAGTTCCGTTTAGTATAAGCAGGTTTAGTTTAATTTAGTTCATAGTTTAGTTTAGTTTACTTTAGTTTAGTTTAGCTCAGTTTAGTATCCGTTAGTTTAGTTCAGTTCAGTTCAGTTTAGTTTAGTTTAATTCAGCTTAGTATAACTTAGTTCCGTTTAGTTTAATTTAGTTCAGTTTAGTATAAGTTAGTTCAGTTCAGTTCAGTTCAGTTTTGTTTAGTTCAGTTCAGTTCAGTTCAGTTCAGTTTAGTTCAGTTTTGTTTAGTTCAGTTTAGTTCAGTTTAGTTTAGTTCAGTTTAATTCAGTTCAGTTCAGTTCAGTTCAGTTCAGTTTAGTTTAGTTCAGTTTTGTTTAGTTTAGTTCAGTTCAGTTCAGTTCAGTTCAGTTCAGTTTAGTTCAGTTCAGTTCAGTTCAGTTCAGTTTAGTTCAGTTCAGTTCAGTTCAGTTTAGTTCAGTTCAGTTCAGTTCAGTTTTGTTCAGTTTTGTTTAGTTTAGTTCAGTTTAGTTCAGTTTAGTTCAGTTTAGTTCAGTTCAGTTCAGTTCAGTTCAGTTTAGTTCAGTTCAGTTCAGTTTAGTTCAGTTCAGTTCAGTTTAGTTCAGTTCAGTTTAGTTCAGTTCAGTTCAGTTTAGTTCAGTTCTGTTTAGTTCAGTTCAGTTCAGTTCAGTTCAGTTTAGTTCAGTTCAGTTCAGTTCAGTTTAGTTCAGTTCAGTTCAGTTCAGTTCAGTTCAGTTTAGTTCAGTTCAGTTCAGTTCAGTTTTGTTCAGTTTTGTTTAGTTCAGTTCAGTTTAGTTCAGTTTAGTTCAGTTCAGTTCAGTTCAGTTCAGTTTAGTTCAGTTCAGTTCAGTTTAGTTCAGTTCAGTTCAGTTCAGTTTAGTTCAGTTCAGTTTAGTTCAGTTCAGTTCAGTTCTGTTCAGTTCTGTTTAGTTCAGTTCAGTTCAGTTCAGTTCAGTTTAGTTTAGTTCAGTTCAGTTCAGTTCAGTTCAGTTTAGTTCAGTTTTGTTTAGTTCAGTTTAGTTCAGTTTAGTTTAGTTCAGTTTAATTCAGTTCAGTTCAGTTCAGTTCAGTTCAGTTCAGTTTAGTTTAGTTCAGTTTTGTTTAGTTTAGTTTAGTTCAGTTCAGTTCAGTTCAGTTTAGTTCGGTTCAGTTTAGTTCAGTTTGGTTTAGTTCAGTTCAGTTCAGTTCAGTTCAGTTCAGTTTAGTTCAGTTTTGTTTAGTTCAGTTCAGTTCAGTTTAGTTCAGTTCAGTTCAGTTCAGTTCAGTTTAGTTCAGTTCAGTTCAGTTCAGTTTAGTTCAGTTCAGTTCAGTTCAGTTTAGTTTAGTTTAGTTCAGTTCAGTTCAGTTCAGTTCAGTTTTGTTCAGTTTTGTTTAGTTCAGTTCAGTTTAGTTCAGTTTAGTTCAGTTTAGTTCAGTTCAGTTCAGTTCAGTTTAGTTCAGTTCAGTTCAGTTCAGTTTAGTTCAGTTCAGTTCAGTTTAGTTCAGTTCAGTTTAGTTCAGTTCAGTTCAGTTCTGTTCAGTTCTGTTTAGTTCAGTTCAGTTCAGTTCAGTTCAGTTTAGTTTAGTTCAGTTCAGTTCAGTTTAGTTCAGTTCAGTTCAGTTCAGTTTAGTTCAGTTCAGTTTAGTTCAGTTTAGTTCAGTTCAGTTTAGTGTAATTCAGTTTAGTTTTTAGTTTAGTATAGTTTAGTTCAGTTTAGTTTAGTTCAGTTTAATTTAGTTCAGTTTAGTGTAGTTCAGTTTAGTTTAGGATAATTTAGTTCAGTTTCGTTCATTTTGGTATAGTTTAGTATAGTTTAGTTCAGTTTAGTATAGTTCAGTTTAGTTTAGGATAATTTAGTTCAGTTTAGTTTAGTTTAATTTAGTTCAGTTTAGTTCCGTTTAGTATAAGCTGGTTTAGTTTAATTTAGTTCATAGTTTAGTTTAGTTTACTTTAGTTTAGTTTAGCTCAGTTTAGTATAAGTTAGTTTAGTTCAGTTCAGTTCAGTTTAGTTTAGTTTAATTCAGCTTAGTATAACTTAGTTCCGTTTAGTTTAATTTAGTTCAGTTTAGTATAAGTTGGTTCAGTTTAGTTCAGTTCACTTTATTTTTGTTCAGTTCAGTTTAGTTCAGTTTAGTTCAGTTCAGTTTAGTATAAGTTAGTTTAGTTTAGTTTAGTTTAGTCTAGTTTAGTTTAGTGATACAACATGGAAACAGGCCATTCTGTAGAGAACCCAGTGGAGCTCTGTGCTGGGACCAGTCCGAAGAAAAGGGTCCCGACCCGAAACGTCACTCGTTCATGTTCACCGGGGACCCGCTGAGTTACTCCAGCACTTTGTGTCTTTTTTGTTGTTGCTGTCGCACGCTAGCATCTGCAGTTCCTCGTGTCTAGCTCATGAAAGATGCGGGAGGGGTCAGATTCTCCTGACACCTGGGTGATGACTACAGATGCTCCTTGACTTACGATGCCTCGACGACTTAAGATATTTTTGGCTTACGATGGACCGTAACCCCGGTGTAAATCGAGAAGCACCTGTACTTAATAACAGGTCGGTTATTAAGTTAATAACCATTAGGTTATTAACCTTATTAGATTAAAGACCTTGGAGCCCAGGTTTCAACAGCGCAGCCAATCTAATGAGGCACAGACAGGTCCGGGAGGCAAGAACCAGCTCTTAATTTTCACGAAAGGAGATTATTAGGAGAAAGGAGATTAAAAGGACTGGACAAGCTAGATGCAGGAATAATGTTCCCAATGTTGGGGGAGTCCAGAACCAGGGGCCACACACAGTCTAAGAATAAAGGGGAGGCCATTTAAAACTGAGGTTGGAAAACACTTTTTCACCCAGAGAGTTGTGAATTTGTGGAATTCTCTGCCACAGAGGGCAGTGGAGGCCAAATCACTGGATGGATTTAAGAGAGAGCTAGATAAAGCTCTAGGGGCTTGTGGATTCAAGGGGTACGGGGAGAAGGCAGGCACGGGTTACTGATTGTGGATGATCAGCCATGATCACAATGAATGGCGTTGCTGGCTCGAAGGGCCAAATGGCCTCCTCCTGCACCTGTTTTCTATGTTTCTATTATATATTTTTTAATCCCTCTTTGAAAACACACGACGTCTTGCGGCTGGAATCTAGGCTCAGGAGGGCAAACGCAGGACTAGCAAAGGCATTGACATACTTTGGTGGCCATTTTGTTTCGTTGAGAAATGGCGACGACGGACTCCATTTTGTGCAAAGCAATCTCTTCTCGACGCGCCTCAAGAACTCTTGAGAGGGACGCCAGCTGAAATCTCCGTTTGGTTTTCTTGCCAGCGAAGCTGGGCGGAGGGGTTTGAAATCTTCTCTTCTTTTTTTTGACGTTTAGATATATATATATATATATATATATATTCCCCACCCCACCCCCCCCCCCCCCCTCCTCCTCCTCCACACTTTTGTGAAACTTGCCGATAACCGAAATGCACTAAAAAGAATGTCTTTTCTTATATGTTTTCCATGTTGTCTTGGTTTTTTATCTTTTTTTGGAGCAAGGGAAAAAATCTTCTCCTCAGGAATTTTTTTTGGACATCGATTCTTGAATGTGTCTTTTTTTAAAAAAAAATTTTTTTTTTAAACAACGAAAAAGAAAAAGAAAACAAAAAAGAGAAGTGGTTTTGACGGGAAACGAAAAGAACAGACAAATTATGGTTTTTGAAATGTCTTTTTCTCCTCTCATCTTATTTTGATCTTAGGTCCGTTAACAAAAAAAACAGATGATAATGGAGCATTTCGTGATGTTGAAGATGAAGGTATTTTTTTTTTAACCAAACGCATGTTAATGATATTACCCACCACTCCCCCACCCCACCCCCACCCCCCCAAACCCTACCCCTACCCTCACCCCCCTCCTTCGAAAGTGTTTTGTTTAAAAAAAAATTATTTCGAAAGCCCTTCTTCCTCTTTTTTTTTTCCTCATCTTCCGAAACTTTTTTGCACTCTCTTTCGATGAATGTGCTTTTTTTTAACCCTCTCCCCCCCCCCCTCCCCCCCCCACCCGCGTTCTTGTTACCTCGAAACCAGTCGGTTTTCGTGTTACGTGAGCTTCTTGACGGTCTGGCTACAACGAGCGAGCGATGGTTTTATTCAAACAGAACCCAAAAGGAATGTTTTTGGATTTTTTTAAACCCCCCCCCCCCCCCCCCCCCACCTCTCTCTCTCATTTTGAGACCATAAACGGAAAGATTTAAAAAAAAAAAAAAAGTGCAGGTGTGTGGGTGGGGTGGGTGGGTGGATGGGTGGGGGATATGGGATCGGACTGGGAGGAGGAGGAGGAGGAGGAGAGAGAGCTTGGGGAGGGGGGAGAGAAAACGAGAGGGTGAAGTGAGAAATCGAGCGAGATTTAGACTGTAATCTTAATCTGGTAACCAATCGTGACATCATGCAAATGGCAATGATATTTTGAAGCAATGTTTTGACTATGGGATGTGTGTGCATGTCTTTGTGTTTGTAAATGTGTGCATGTGCGTGTTTGTGTGTGTGTGTCTGTGTACACAGGCACTTTTGTGTGCACACCTGCCTGTGTGTGTGTGTGTCTGTGTGTACACAGGCGTGTCTGTGTGCACGCGAGTGTGTCTGTGTATATACAGGCACGTTTGCGTGCACACCTGCCTGTGTGTGTGTGTGTGTGTGTGTGTGTGTACACAGGCGTGTCTGTGTGCACGCGAGTGTGTCTGTGTATATACAGGCACGTTAGCGTGCATGCCGGCCGTTGTGTGTGCGTACACGTGCGTGCTTCACGTGTGGGCGCGTGTACGATCGTGCACACGCGTGCTTTGTGTGTGTCGTGTATGTGCGTTATTGTACATGTGAAACAACGTGTACATATGTGTGTGTGTGAGTGCACATGCGCGCGTGTGTTCGTTATTGTACGTGTAACACGCATACATGCACAAAGACAAGATGGAGTAACTCAGCGGGTCTGACAGCGTCTCTGGAGAAAGGGGATCGGTGACGTTTCGGGGAGAAACCCTTCCTCAAATCCAAAACGTCAGGGATAATTTCTCTCCAGAGATGCTGCCTGACCCGCTGAGTTACTCCAGCACTTTGTGCCTATCTTCGGTTTAAACCAGCATCTGCAGTTCCTTCCTGCACATGCATACATGTATGTGTGTGAATGGTTGCTTATGTGTGCATGTTATTGTGTGCATTAGTGCGTGTGTGCGTGTGTAACTAGTCATGCCTTATTTCACATGTGTGTGTGTGTGTGTGTGTGTGTGTGTATGCGTGTGTGTATGAGATTCTTTGTCCTCTTTGATATCAGGGGAGGGGGGGGGGGGGGAACCTCATCGAAACTTACCGAACAGTGAGCGGCCTGGATAGAGTGGATGTGGAGAGGATGTTTCCACTAGTGGGAGAGTCTAGGACCAGAGGGCACAGCCTCAGAATTAAAGGACGTTCCTTTAGGAAGGAGATGAGGAGGAATTTCTTCAGTCAGAGGGCGGTGAATCTGTGGAATTCTTTGCCACAGACGGCTGTGGAGGCCACAAGTCAGTGGGTATTTTACAGGTAGAGATAGATAGATTCTTGATTAGTGCGGGTGTCAGGGGTTATGGGGAGAAGGCAGGAGAATGGGGTTAGGAGGGAGAGATAGACCAGCCATGATTGAATGGCGGAGTAGACTTGATGGGCCGAATGGCCTAATTCTGCTCCTATCACTAATGAACCAGCAGTTCCAATCTCAAAAGGGAAATTTGTAGTGTTAGGTCACAAATAGAAACATAGAAACATAGAAAATAGGTGCAGGAGGAGGCCATTCGGCCCTTTGAGCCAGCACCGCCATTCATTGTGATCATGGCTGATCGTCCACAACATTTTATACGTCTCGATAATATCCCCTCTCATCCAATAGTTAGATATGGTCAGCTGGAGGCCAATTATTCCTCAAAGCACCCCTAGTGGGTCGATCCTAAGCCAGACCCACCCTGCGTTGGTCAGGAACCCCCTCTACTACCCCCCCACACCCCCCCATCCTCCTACCCCCTCCTCGTCCCATCACACTTGAATAAGGACGTCCTTGTAATTGAGGCAGTGCAGCGTAGGTTCACGAGATTGATCTCTGGGATGGCGGGACTGTCATATGAGGAAAGATTGAAAAGACTAGGCTTGTATTCACTGGAGTTTAGAAGGGTGAGAGGGGATCTTATAGAAACATATAAAATTATAAAAGGACTGGACAGTCTAGATGCAGGAAAAATGTTCCCAATGTCGGGGGGGTCCAAAACCAGGGGCTACACACACACACAGTCTAAGAATAAAGGGGAGGCCATTTAAAACTGAGGTGAGAAGGAACATTTTCGCCCAGAGAGTTGTGAATTTGTGGAATTCCCTGCCACAGAGGGCAGTGGAAGCCAAATCACTGGATGGATTTAAGAGAGAGTTAGATAGAGCTCTAGGGGCTAGCGGAATCAAGGGATATGGGGAGCAGGCAGGCAGGGGTTAAGAGCAGAATTAGGCCTTGGGAAATGGCTTTAGAGTCATAGAGTCAAAACCATATAACCATATAACCATAAAACAATTACAGCACGGAAACAGGCCCGTCCGGCCCTACCAGTCCACGCCGACCACTGTCTCTGACCTAGTCTCATCTACCTACTCTCAGACCATAACCCTCCAATCCCCTCCTATCCATCTACCTATCCAATTTACTCTTAAATAATAAAATCGAGCCTGCCTCCACCACTTCCACCGGAAGCCCATTCCATACAGCCACCACCCTCTGAGTAAAGAAGTTACCCCTCATGTTACCCCTAAACTTTTGTCCCTTAATTCTGAAGCTATGTCCCCTTGTTGGAATCTTCCCCACTCTCAAAGGGAAAAGCCTACCCACGTCAACTCTGTCCGTCCCTCTTAAAAATTTTAAAACCTCTATCAAGTCCCCCCTCAACCTTCTACGCTCCAAAGAATAAAGACCCAACCTGTTCAACCTCTCTCTGTAGCTTAAGTGCTGAAACCCAGGCAACATTCTAGTAAATCTCCTCTGTACCCTCTCCATTTTGTCGGCATCCCTCCTATAATTTGGCGACCAGAACTGCACACCATACTCCAGACTCGGCCTCACCAATGCCCTGTACAATTTCAACATTACATCCCAACTTCTATATTCGATGCTCTGATTTATAAAGGCAAGCATACCAAACGCCTTCTTCACCACCCTATCCACATGAGATTCCACCTTCAGGGAACAATGCACAGTTATTCCCAGATCCCTCTGTTCCACTGCATTCCTCAATTCCCTACCATTTACCCTGTACGTCCTATTTTGATTTGATCAAAGATTCAGAGTGATTCAGAGTGGAAACAGGCGTACCATCCCCATCTCTCCACCCCTCCCATCCACACCGCCTTCTCCCCGTAACGCCAGGAGACAGTAAACCTCGATGCTCCCACAGTAAACCTCCTACAATGAGGGTGCAGAGAAGATTTACGAGGATGTTGCCAGGACTAGAGGGTGTGAGCTACAGGGAGAGGTTGGGGCAGGCTGGGTCTCTATTCCTTGGAGCGCAGGAGGATGAGGGGAGATCTTTTAGAGGTGCACAAAATCATGAGAGGAACAGATCGGGTAGACGCACAGAGTCTCTGGCCCAGAGTTGGGGAATCGAGGACCAGAGGACATAGGTTTAAGATGAATAGACATTAGACAATAGGTGCAGGAGGAGGCCGCTCGGCCCTTCGAGCCAGCACCGCCATTCAATGTGATCATGGCTGATCATTCTTAATCAGTACCCCGTTCCTGCCTTCTCCCCATACCCCCTGACTCCGCTATCCTTAAGAGCTCTATCCAGCTCTCTCTTGAATGCATTCAGAGAATTGGCCTCCACTGCCTTCTGAGGCTGAGAATTCCACAGATTTACAACTGTCTGACTGAAAAAGGTTTTTCCTCATCTCCGTTCTAAATGGCCTGCCCCTTATTCTTAAACTGTGGCCCCTTGTTCTGGACTCCCCCAACATTGGGAACATGTTTCCTGCCTCTAACGTGTCCAATCCCTTAATAATCTTATATGTTTCAATGATCCCCTCTCATCCTTCAAAATTCCAGCCTAGTCGCTCCAGTCTTTCAACACATGACAGTCCCACCATTCCGGGAATTAACCTGGTGAACCTACGCTGCACGCCCTCAATAGCAAGAATGTCCTTCCTCTAATTTGGAGACCAAAACTGCACACAATACTCCAGGTGCGGTCTCACCAGGGCCCTGTACAACTGCAGAAGGACCTCTTTGCTCCTATACTCAACTCCTGCATGCTTACTTTCAGTGACTGATGAACAAGGAGACCCAGTTCTAAGGTGAAAAGATTTAGTTGGAATCCGAGGGGTAACTTTTTGACACAGAGGGTGGTGGGTGTATGGAACGAGCTGCCGGAGGAGGTAGTTGAGGCTGGGACTATCCCGACGTTCAAGAAACAGTTAGACAGGTACATGGATAGGACATGTTTGGAGGGATGTGGGCCAAACGCGGGCAGGTGGGACTAGTGTAGGTGGGACATTGTTGGCCAGTGTGGGCAAGTTGGGCCGAAGGGCCTGTTTCCACACTGTGTCACTCTGAGTCGGTGACTCTGTGACTCTATGACTCAGTGCCATTTCCCATCTGGTCTACTCCACCCACCCCCCCCCCCCCCCCCCCCCCCAACTCCCCCCCACCCACAAATTCTTTCTGTGTGGAGAGTTGGTCAGATGTGTGTCTACCTTTGGTTTAAACCAGCATCTGCAGTTCCTTTCGAGACTCCGTCCCAAGTGAGGAGTTGATCCAATCTTCGAAAGCTCGTACGTTGTAGGAGTAGAATGCGGCCATTTTGCCCAACATGTCTAAGTGTAGTCCGCCATTCAATCATGGCTGATCTATCTCTCCCTCCCTAACCCCATTCTCCTGCCTTCTCCCCATAACCCCTGACACCCGCACTGATCAAGAATCTATCTGTCTCTGCCTTAAAAATATCCACTGACTTGTGGCCTCCACAGCCGTCTGTGGCAAAGAATCCCACAGATTCACCACCCTCTGACTAAAGAAATTCCTCCTCATCTCCTTCCTAAAGGAACGCCCTTTAATTCTGAGGCTGTGCCCTCTGGTCCTAGACTCTCCCACTAGTGGAAACATCCTCTCCACATCCACTCTATCCAGGCCGCTCACTGTTCTGTGCGTTTCAATGAGGTCCCTCCCTCATTCTTCTAAACTCCAGCGAGTACAAACGCTCTTCGTAGGTCAACCCACTCATTCCTGGGTTAGTTCTTGTAAACCTCCTCTGGACCCTCTCCAGAGCCAGCACATCCTTCTTCAGATATGGGGCCCAAATTTGCCGACAGTATTAGGCCTGACCAGCACCTTATAGAGCCTCAGCATTTACATCCCTGTTTATTGTATACAAGCCCTCTTGATATAAATGCTAGCATCGAGTTTGCTTTCCTTACTACCTATTCGACTTGCAGATTAACCTACTGGGAATCTTGCACCAGCACTCCCAAGTCCTTCGATTTCTGGATCCTCTCTCCATTTATAAAATAGTCTATGCCTTTATTCCTTCTACCAAAATGCAGGACTCCACACTTTGCTATAGGATTGCCACCTATCTCACTCCCAAATAAGGGACAAAGGGTGACGTCACTGCCCCGCGCCCCACGTGACCTCACCCAGCCAGCGGCCACGTGCTCCCGCTCCACCAATAGCGGCCGCCCGGGCCGGGAGGCGGGTTGCTAGGCCTACACTGTCCAGACCTGCAGTGTCCGGACCTGCAGTGTCCGGACCTACAGCCTCCAGGCCTACAGCGTCCGGGCCTACAGTGTCCGGACCTACAGCGTCCGGGCCTACAGCGTCCGGGCCTACAGTGTCCGGGCCTACAGCGTCTGGGCCTACAGTGTCCGGGCCTACAGTGTCCGGGCCTACAGCGTCCGGGCCTACAGTGTCCGGGTCTATAGTGTCCGGGCCTACACTGTCCGGGCCTACAATGTCCGGGTGTACAGCGTCCGGGCCTTCAACGCCCCCTGGGCCTACAGCGTCTGGGCCTTCAACGCCCCCTGGGCCTAATACAGGACACGGGCGGTCCCGTACGGGACAAACCAATTTAGGCAAAAATACGAGAAGTCCCGGCTAATACGGGACAGTTGGCAACCGTACTCTACTACACTGCGTTCCATCTGCCCACTCTCCCAACCTGTCCACGTCCTTCTGCAGAGTCCCTGCTTTCTCTCCACAACCTGCCCCTTCACCTATCTTCGCATCATCTGCAAACTTGGCCACAAGGCCTACAACCCCCTCGTCCAAATCATTAATATACAACGTGAAGTGTCATGTTTCCCAGCACCGAGACCTGCGGAACTCCGCTAGTCACTGCCAGCCCACCATCTTCCTCCACTCCAGATGTTAACATAGAAACATAGAAAATAGGTGCAGGAGGAGGCCATTCGGCCCTTCGAGCCAGCACCTCCTTTTCATTGTGATCATGGCTGATCATCCACAATCAGTAACCCGTGCCTGCCTTCTCCCCATACCCCTTGATTCCGCTAGCCCCTAGAGCTCTATCTAACTCTCTTTTAAATCCATCCAGTGATTTGGCCTCCACTGCCCTCTGTGGCAGAGAATTCCACAAATTCACAACTCTCTGGGTGAAAAAGTTTTTTCTCACCTCAGTTTTAAATGGCCTCCCCTTTATTCTTAGACTGTGTGTGGCCCCTGGTTCTGGACTCACCCAACATTGGGAACATTTTTCCTGCATCTAGCTTGTCCCAGTCCTTTTACAATTTTATACGTCTCTATAAGATCCCCCTCTCATCCTTCTAAACTCCAGTGAATACAAGCCCAGTCTTTCCATTCTTTCATCATATGACAGTCCCGCCATCCCAGGGATTAACCTGGTGAACCTACGCTGCACTGCCTCAATAGCAAGGACGTCCTTCCTCAAATTATGTTGTCCCATCTCCACCACTGATCCACATGTCAAAGCCACCATCTCCCTCTTCCCAGATGTTCCTCCAGATGTTGGATGCACCGTGTTCCTCCCCCCCAGGTGATGAGCCCCCTCGTTTCCCCTCCAGATGTTGAGTCCACCCCCTCTGCTCCAGATGTAGAGCTTCCCTGCCTCCTGTCCAGATGTTGAATCCACCATCTCTCCCCCCCCTGCTTAGCTCCTTGCCCTCTCCATTCCAGATGTTGAACCCATCATCTCACCGCTGCTCCAGCAGCTGGATCTACTCTTCCTCCACCAGGTGTCAAATCCACCTCCAGATGTTGAATCCGCCACTGCCCTCCTCAGATGTTGTGTCCCCCCCTTCCTCCTCTCCAGATGTTGGTCATCTCTTCCTCCCCAGATGTTGAATGCACACTCTTCCCTCACCCCAGAAGCTGGGCCCGCTCTGTTCCTCCACTCCAGATGTTGTGCCTCCCCTTCCTCCTCTCCAGATGTTGGTCATCTCTTCCTCCCCAGATGTTGAATGCGCTCTCTTCCTCCACCCCAGTCCAGATGGTGCACCCACTCGTTGGGTCTCCCCCCTCCAGATGTTAAACCAACAATCTTCCTTCGCTCCAGTTCTTCAACCCCTCTCCACTCCAGATGTGGAGACCGCCCTCCACTCCAGAAATTCCGAGGATGTTGCCAGGACTCGAGAGGCCTGAGCTAAAGGGAGAGGTTGAGCAGGCTGGGACTCTAGTCCATGGAGCGCAGAAGGATGACAGGGAGATCTTATAGAGGTGTACTAAATCATGAGAGGAATAGATCGGGTAGACGCACAGAGTCTCTTGCCCAGAGTAGGGGAATCGAGGACGAGAACACATGAGTTCAAGGTGAAGTGGAAAAGATTTAATAGGAATCCGAGGGGTCTCTTTTTCACACAGAGGGTGGTGGGTGTATGGAACGAGCTGCCGGAGGAGGTAGTTGAGGCTGGGACTATCCCATCGTTTAAGAAACAGTTAGTCAGGTACATGGATAGGACAGGTTTGGAGGGATATGGGCCAATCGCGGGCGGGTGGGACTAGTGTAGTTGGGACATGTTGGTCGGTGTGGGCAAGTTGGGCCGAAGGGCCTGTTTCCAAGCTGTATCACTCTATGACTCTAAGTTGGCCCCCTGTCTGCTGCTGGTCCACATGCCAAAGCCAACACCTTCCCCTATTCCAGATGTTGAAGCCCAAAGTCTGAAGAAAGGTCTTGACCCAAAATGCCACCCATTCCTTCTCTCCAGAGATGCTGCCCGTTCCACTGAGTTACTCCAGCACTTTGTCCCTCTCCAGATATTGGGCCACCTCTTGCTCCCCAGTTGAATCCACCATCTTCCCCCCAGATGTTTGGCCTCCCCTCTTCCTCCCCTCCAGATGTTAACATAACCATCTTCCCCTACTCCAGATGTTCACCCCTTCTCTCCATTCCAGATGTTCAACCCATCACCTCCCACTGCACCAGAGGCCATACCCTTTCTCCCCTTTGGATGTTGAATCCACCATGTTCCTCGATTCCAGATGTTGCCCCAATCTGCGGATCCAAGTCAAACCCGCCAGTCCTTGATTCCAGATGTTGAACCCACCATCTTCCTCCCCAGATGTTGGGGCTCCACTCTTCCTCGCCCGCAGACGTTAAATCGACCATCTTCCTCCACTCGACCCCCCTCCTTCATTCCAGATGTTTAATCCATCCCCGCTTCAGAGGCTGGGTCTACTCTTCCTCCAGATGTTGAAAACCACCATCTGTCACCACCCCAGGTGCTGCCCCCCCCCCCGCCACTAATCCACCTGTCAAATCCGTCACCTCTATTCCAGATGTTGATGCCACCGACCTCCTCGACTCCAGATGTGGCCCTCCTTTGCTCCTCTACATCCGATGTTCCATCCATCTTCTTCCCCTCCACCCCATCCACCACATGTTTGCCTTTCCCCCCAGATGTTGAATCTACCATATTGCTCCGCCAGATGTTTCCCCCGCTATCTTCTGCTGGTCCAGATCTCAAATCCACCACCTTCCTCTATTCCAGATGTTAAATGTACCACCTGTCTCCTCCCCAGAAGTTAGACCTACTCCGTTCACTCCAGATGTAGGCCTGGACACTGTAGGCCCAGACGCTGTAGGCCTGGACAGTGTAGGCCCGGACGCTGTAGGCCTGGACAGTGTAGGTCCAGACAATATAGGCCTGGAGGCCCAGACATTGTAGGCCCGGACAGTGTAGGCCCTGACACTGTAGGCCCGGACACTGTAGGCCCTGACACTGTAGGCCCAGACACTGTAGGCCCGGACACTGTAGGCCCGGACAATGTAGGCCCGGACACTGTAGGCCCGGACACTGTAAGCCCGCACACTGTAGGCCCAGAAACTGTAGACCCGGACACTGTAGGCCCGGACACTGTAGGCACGGACACTGTAGGCCCGGACACTGTAGGCCCGGACACTGTAGGCCCTGACATTGTAGGCCCGGACAGTGTAGGCCCAGACACTGTAGGCCCCCGGAATACGAGTTTCCCGTTCCCACTCCGACCCTGCGCTCCTGATAGGCCTGACCCCCTCCCTGTGTCCCAGCCTCTCTCCATGTTCAGTGCTAACTGTGGCACGGCGGTGCAGCGGGTAGAGCCGCTGCCTCAGAGCGTTCACAGCGCCGGAGACCCGGGTTCGATCCCGACCACGGGCGCGGCCCCGTACGGAGTTCACACGTTCTCCCCGTGACCTGCGTGGGTTTTCTTCGGGAGTTTCCTCCCACACTCCAAAGACGTGCGGGTTTGTAGGTTATAAAACAAAATAGTAAGTTGTGTAGGATAGTGTTAGTGTGCGGGGATCGCTGGTCGGCGCGGACTCGGTGGGCCGAAGGGCCTGTTTCTGCGCTGTATCTCGAAAGTAAAGTCTAAAGTCCTGATTCAGTCACTCCTTGTTTTCCACACAGCCACTCACTGCCAGTCCATTCCACGCCTCAGTCTATCTCACTCCAGACCTGTGCCCCACATAGATTAGCACCCATTCACCCTCCCCCAACCCCCCCCCCCCCCACCCCCCACTTCACCCACATCCCATCCTCTGTTTTCACAATTTAGTTTAGTTTAGTTTAGAGTTACAGCGCGGAAACAGGCCCTTCAGCCCACCGGGTCCGTGCCGACCAGCAATCCCCACACACTGGCACTATCCCACACACACACACACACACACACACACACACACACACACACACACACACACACACACACACACGACGGACACTTTTACATTTTATACCAAGCCGATTAACCTCCAAACCTGCACGTCTTTGGAGTGTTGGAGGGAACCGGAGCGCCCGGAGAAAACCCACACGGGTCACGGGGAGAGCGTGCAAACTCCGTACAGACAGCGCCCGCGGTCGGGATCGAACACGGGTTTCTAGCGCTGTAAGCGCTCTGTAAGGCGGCAACTCTACCGCCGCGCCACCCGTGACCGCCCTCGTGCACAGTCCTTCTGCCGACTGGTTAGCACGCAACAAAATGAGGCCAATCCAGGTCAGCACCCAGGGCCAGACCAGGTCAATGGTCAGAGGCCAATCCAGATCAAAAGGTCACACGCCAATTCAGGTCAAAGGTCACATGCCAATTCAGGTCAGAGGCCAATCCTGGCCACGGGCCAAACCAGGTCAAAGGTCACGTGCCAATTCAGGTCAAAGGTCACATGCCAACTGAGGCCAAAGTTCAGAGTCCAATCCAGGTCACAGGCCAAGCCGGGTCAAAGGTCACGGGACAATCCCAGTCAAAGGTCACGGGCCAATCCAGTTCAAACGTCACGGGCCAATCCAGGTCAAACGTCAGAGGCCAATCCAGGTCAAAGAGCAGGGGCCAATCCAGTTCAAAGGTCATGGACCAATACAGGTTAACGGGCAGAGGCCAATCCGGGTCAAAGATCACGTGCCAATTAAGGTCAAAGGTCACGGACCAATCCAGTTCAACGTCCCCATCCAACCTATGCCTTTATTTCCTTCCATTCCAGATCTCGCTCTCAGAACATAGAAACATAGAAAATAGGTGCTGGAGGAGGCCATTCGGCCCTTCGTGCCAGTACCACCATTCAATATGATCATGGCTGATCATCCAGAATCAGTACCCCGTTCCTGCTTTCTCCCCACATCCCTTGATTCCGTTAGCCCCATGAGCTAAATCTAACTCTCTCTTGAAAACATCCAGTGAATTGGCCTCCACTGCCTTCTGAGGCAGAGAATTCCACAGATTCACAACTCTCTGGGTGAAAACGTTTTTTCCTCATCTCAGTCCTAAATGGCCGACCCCTTATTCTTAAACTGTGTGACCCCTGGTTCTGGACTCCCCCAACATAGGGAACATTTTTTCTGCATCTAGCCTGTCTAATACCTTAAGAAATTTATGTTTCTATAATATCTCATCCTTCTAAATTCCAGTGAATACAAGCCCAGTCGACCCATTCTTTCATCATATGTCAGTCATAGAGTCATAGAGTGATACATCGTGGAAGCAGGCCCTTCGGCCCAACTCGCCCACACCGGCCAACATGTCCCAGCTACACTAGTCCCACCTGCCCGCGTTTGGTACATATCCCTCCAAACCTGTCCTATCCATGTACCTGTCCAACTGTTTCTTAAACGTTGGGATACACCCACCACCCTCTGTGTGGAAAAAGTTACCCATCAGATTCCTATTAAATCTTTTCCCCTTCACCTTGAACCCATGTCCTCTGGTCCTCGATTCCTCTACTCTGGGCAAGAGACCCTGTGCGTCTACCCGATCATTTCCTCTCGTGATTTTGTACACAAAATCCCACCATCCCGCGAATTGGAATTCTCCATCCGGTTCCCCATTTCAAATCCGGGCCAGACCTGGTGGGCACCTCAGTTCCGACCTCCCGCTCCTGATTTCCCGATCCTGAATCGCGTGACATGTCGTGGTCCCCTTCCGGACCGCCACCCAGGGGTCAGTCCGGCATTCCCGACCGGGCCAATCTCCACTTCGACTCCTGACCCATCCATACCAGTTCGGTATTCCGGAGAAAGGCAGACCCCTGTTCCCGGTCCAGTCCCCGTTTCTCCGGTTTCTCCCACGACACCCGCACTAATCAAGAATCTATCTATCTCTGCCTTAACAATGTCCACTGACTTGTGGCCTCCACAGCCGTCTGTGGCAAAGAATCCCACAGATTCACCACCCTCTGACTAAAGAAATTCCTCCTCATCTCCTTCCTAAAGGAACGTCCTTTAAATTCTGAGGCTGTGCCCTCTAGTCCTAGACTCTCCCACTAGTGGAAACATCCTCTCCACATCCACTCGAATCCAGGTCTCTGTCCCTCTTTTATAGAGTAGTGTTAGTGTGCGGGGATCGCTGGTCGGCCTAGACTAGGTGGGCCGAAGGGCCTGTTTCCGTGCTCTATCTCTAAACACCAGAGACTGCAGATGCTGGAATACATTGAGTGCAGCAACAAGAACAGGCCCTTCGGCCCACAGTGTCTTTGCCCAACATGTTGCCAAGACTATCACCTTTCTGACGATCGACACAAAATGCTGGAGTAACTCAGCGGGACAGGCAGCATCTTGTGGAGTCATAGAGTGACACAGTGTGGAAACAGGCCCTTTGGCCCAACTTGCCCACACCAGCCAACATGCCCCATCTACACTAGTCCCACCCGCCCACACCGGCCAACATGTCCCAGCTACACTAGTCCCACCTGCCCACACCGACCAACATGCCCCATCTACACTAGTCCCACCTGCCCACACCGACCAACATGCCCCATCTACACTAGATCCCACCTGCCCACACTGACCAACATGACCCATCTACACTAATCCCACCTGCCCACACCAGCCAACATGCCCCATCTACACTAGTCCCACCTGCCCACACCGACCAACATGCCCCATCTACACTAGTCCCACCTGCCTGCGCTCGGTCCATATCCCTCCTAACCTGTCCTGTCCATGTACCTGTCCAACTGTTTCTTAAACGTTGGGATAGTCCCAGCCTCAACTACCTCCTCCGGCAGCTCGTTCCACACACCCACCGGCCTCTGTGTGGAAAAGTTACCCCTCGGATTCCTATTAAATCTTTTCCTCCTTCACCTTGAACCCATGTCCTCTGGTCCTCAATTCCCCTACTCTGGGCAAGAGACTCTGTGCGTCTACCCGATCTATTCCTCTCATGACATTGTACACCTCTATAAGACTGCTTTTTATTGAAGTGGGAGGAGTCAAAAGAGAAGTTATTAAGATGGAGGACATCACAAAAAGCTGGAGTAACTCAGCGGGTCGGGCAGCTTCTCCGGAGAGAAGGAATAGGGTGACGTTTCAGGTCGAGACCCTTCTTCAGACTGAAACGTCACCCATTGCTTCTCTCCAGAGATGCTGCCTGTCCCGCTGAGTTACTCCAGCCTTTTGTGTCCATCTTCAGCGCAAAACAGCATCTACAGTTCGTTCCGACCCATCCCTTATCTGCGTTCAGGTGATCCATAATCCCTCCATTTCCTGCATATCCCCGCGTCTGTCCATAACTCTCTGAAACACCACTATGGCATCTGCCTCCACCACCACCCCTTGGCAGCGCGTTCCAGGCCCCCACCACCATCCCAACCCCATTCTCCCGCCTTCTCCCCATAACCCCTGACACCCGCACTGATCAAGAATCTATCTGTCCATCTCTTGCCTTAAAAATATCCACTGACTTGTGGCCTCCACAGCCCTCTGTGATCAGAGGGATCAGCCAATCGTCCCTGTCGCGCCTGCAACTGGTACAAAACGCCACAGCGAGACTCCTGACGGGCGCCCGTAAAAGGGACCACATCACCCCGATTCTGGCCTCTCTCCACTGGCTCCCAGTACGGTACTAGGCCCGGACACAGTTGGCCAGGACTGTGTAGGCCCGGACACTGTAGGCCTGGGGAGCATGTAGGCCCGGACACTGTAGGCCCGGACACTGTAGGCCTGGGGAGCACTGTAGGCCCGGACACTGTAGGCCCGGACACTGTAGGCCCGGACACTGTAGTCCCAAACACTGTAGCCCCGGACATTGTAAGCCCGGACACAGTAGGCCCGGACACTGTAGGCCCGGACACTGTAGGCCCGGACACTGTAGGCCCGGACACTGTAGGCCCGGACACTGTAGGCCCGGACACTGTAGGCCCGGACACTGTAGGCCCGGACACTGTAGGCCCGGACACTGTAGGCCCGGACACTGTAGGCCCGGACACTGTAGGCCCGGGGGGCGCTGTAGTCCCGGACAGTGTAGGCCCGGAGGTCCGCGCGCCGTCTAACGGATGTTGCCTAGCAACCCGCCTCCCGGCCCGTGCGGCCACCATTGGTGGAGCGGGAGCAGGTGGCCGCTGGCTGGGTGAGGTCACGTGGGGCGCGGGGCGGTGACGTCACCCTTTGTCCCTTATTTGGGAGTGAGGAAGTTGGCAACCGCTGGTCCCGACCCGAAAAGTCACCCATTCCTGCTCCCCAGAGATACTGCCCGTTACTCCAGCATTTTGTGGCTATCTTTGGTTTAAACCAGCATCTGCAGTTCCCTGCTCCAGACTCCAGATTAGATGGTTTTCAATGGATTTCACTCCCCTTTGTTAATGGGGTTTAATGGACTCTGTGAAATGTGTCTATTGAGTTTCAATCAATACCATATAAAACTTTTCTAATCATATCCAATCCTCGATCCCATAATCCTGAGTGCGGGATTTCATTCAGCATTCCTGATAGGATTATGTGAATCTATTAAACTTGTCTGTACTCATTACATTCCATTCTTGATAGCCATTTGCCATTGCTTCTGATTTCCACGTACAAATTGAGTGCAGATGGCAAATTTTGCGCTGTATATAGATATAAAATATACACACACACACACACACAGAGTCATAGAAACAGTGTGGAAACAGGCCCTTCGGCCCAACTTGCCCACACCGACCAACATGTTCCAGCTACATTCGTCCAACCTGCCTGCGTTACAATAGACAATAGACAATAGGTGCAGGAGTAGGCCATTCAGCCCTTCGAGCCAGCACCGCCATTCAATGCGATCATGGCTGATCACTCTCAATCAGTACCCCGTTCCTGCCTTCTCCCCATACCCCCTCACACCGCTATCCTTAAGAGCTCTATCCAGCTCTCTCTTGAAAGCATCCAACGAACTGGCCTCCACTGCCTTCTGAGGCAGAGAATTCCACACCTTCACCGCTCTCTGACTGACAAAAATTCTTCCTCATCTCCGTTCTAAATGGCCTACCCCTTATTCTTAAACTGTGGCCCCTTGTTCTGGACTCCCCCAACATTGGGAACATGTTTCCTGCCTCTAATGTGTCCAATCCCCTAATTATCTTATATGTTTCAATAAGATCCCCCCTCATCCTTCTAAATTCCAGTGTATACAAGCCCAATCGCTCCAGCCTTTCAACATACGACAGTCCCGCCATTCCGGGAATTAACCTAGTGAACCTACGCTGCACGCCCTCCAAAGCAAGAATATCCTTCCTCAAATTTGGAGACCAAAACTGCACACAGTACTCCAGGTTTGGCCCACATCCCTCCAAACCCGTCCTATCCATGTACCTGTCTAACTGTTTCTTAAACGTTGGGATAGTCCCAGCCTCAACTACCTCCTCCGGCAGCTCATTCCATACACCCACCACCCTCTGTGTGAAAAAGTTACCCCTCAGATTCCTATTAAATCTTTTCCCCCTTCACCTTAAACCTATGTCCTCTGGTCCTCGATTCCCCCACTCTGGGTAAAAGACTCTGTGCGTCTACCCGATCTGTTTCTCTCATGATTTTGTGCACCTCTATAAGATCGCCCCTCATCCTCCTGCGCTCCAAGGAATAGAGTCCCAGCCTGCTCCAACCTCTCCTTGTAGCTCAGGCCCCTCGAGTCCTGGCAACATCCTCGTAAATCTTCTCTGCACTCTTTCCAATTTCATATGAATAGTTTAGTTTAGTTTAGATTAGAGATACAGTGCGGAAACAGGCCCTTCGGCCCATCGAGTCCGCGCCGTCCAGCGATCCCCGCACACTAACACTATCCCACACACACACTAGGGACAATTTTACATTTACAGCAAGCAAATTAAGCTACAAACCTGCACGTCTTTGGAGTGCGGGAGGAAACCGAAGATCTCGGAGGAAACCCACGCGGGTCACGGGGAGAGCGTACAAACTCCATGTAGTCGGGATCAAGTCCGAGTGTGGGCGGTCACGGTGGCGCAGCGGTAGAGTTGCCGCCTGACAGCGCTCGCCGCGCCGGAGTCCCGGGTTCCATCCCGACCATGGGCGCCGTCTGTACGGAGTTTGTACGTTCTCCCCGTGACCCGCGTGGGTTTTCTCCGAGATCTTCGGTTTCCTCCCACACTCCAAAGACGTGCAGGTTTGTAGGTTAATTGGCTTTGTGTAAGTGTAAATTGTCCCGAGTGTGTGTGTGGGATAGTGTTAGTGTGCGGGGATCGCTGGGCGGCGCGGACCCGGTGGGCCGAAGGGCCTGTTTCCGCACTGTATCTCTAAACTAAACTAAAATCGTTACATGAACCGAGTTTTGACAGCATGCAAAACACTTTCACTGTACCTCAGTACACGTGATGGTAATACACTTAAACCTTCAAACCTTCACCTGCAAACCAACGCCTCTACTTCCGTAGAAGGCTCAGGAAGTTGGGCGTCTCCCGAACAACTCTCACCAACTTCCACAGATGCGCCGCGGAAAGCATTTTATTGGGACGCATCACAGCCCGGTTTGGGAACAGCTCCATCCGAGACCCGCAAGAGATCGCTGAGAATTGTGGGCCATCGCACAAACCAACCTCCCTCCCACCGACTCCATCTACACCTCACGCTGCCTCGGCAAGGCCAGCAGCCCAGACCATCGCACAAACCAACCTCCCTCCCACCGACTCCATCTACACCTCACGCTGCCTCGGCAAGGCCAGCAGCCCAGACCATCACACAAACCAACCTCCCTCCCACCGACTCCATCTACACCTCACGCTGCCTCGGCAAGGCCAGCAGCATCATCAAGGACCAGTCTCACCCCCGGCCACTCCCTCTTCTCCCCTCTCCCATCGGGGCAAGAGGTACAGAAGTGTGGAAACGCACACCTCCAGATTCAGGGGCAGTTTCTTCCCGGCTGTTATCAGGCAACTGAACCATCCCACCACAACCAGAGAGCAGTGCTGAACTACTATCTACCTCATTGGTGACCCTCGGACTATCCTCGATCGGACTTTGCTGGCTTTTCCCTTGCACTAAACGTTATTCCCTTATCGTGTAACAGAAGCTTTTCACTGTACCTCGGTACAGACAATGAACTAAACCTAAGTGAACATCTGAAGGAGGGGCCGCTGCCTCACGGCTCCAGAGACCCGGGTTCGATCCTGAACTCGGGCAACGCCTTTGTGGAGTTGGCACGTTCCTCGGGTGCCTGGACCACGTGGGTCTTCCTCCGGGAGCTCAGGTTTCCACCCAAAGACGTGCGGGTTTGTAGGTCAGTTGGTGTGTGAGTTGGCGGGCGGGAATGCTGGGAGATAAATATGGGACCCGTGCGAATGGGCGGTCGAGGAGACGGCACGGACTCGGCGGGCCGAAGGGCCTGTATCCATGCCCGGATAGAGTGGATGTGGAGAGGATGTTTCCACTAGTGGGAGAGTCTTGGACCAGAGGGCACAGCCTCAGAATTAAAGGACGTCCCTTTAGGAAGGAGATGAGGAGGAATTTCTTCAGTCAGAGGGTGGTGAATCTGTGGGATTCTTTGCCACAGACGGCTGTGGAGGCCACAAGTCAGTGGGTATTTTAAAGGCAGAGATCGATGGATAGATGTGTAGAAAAGGGCTGCAGGTACTGGTTTAAACCGAAGGCAGGCACAAAATGCTGCAGTAACTCAGCGGGACAGGCAGCATCTCTGGAGAGAAGGAATGGGTGACGTTTCGGGTCGAGACCCTTCTTCAGACTGAAGTTGGATAGATTCTTGATTAGTGCGGGTGTCAGGGGTTATGGGGAGAAGGCAGGAGAATGGGGTTAGGAGGGAGAGACAGACCAGCCGTGATTGAATGGCGGAGTAGACTGGATGGGCCAATTGGCCTAATTCTTCTCCTATCCCTTGTGAGTTGCTAAAATGGGTTTGTAATGACTGCCTACTCCAATACCTAAAGGGATTTCATTCACTCCATTAAACCATTCAGCCGAGTTTCAATCAATACCTTCTATACCTAATTATATCCAGTCTTTTACATCATGCGCTAAATCAGAGATTTCATTCCCTGCTGGAAATTAAATTCCTAATAGATTCTGGCGACACGATTAAATTATGTGTGGGAAGGAACTGCAGATGCTGTTTTAAACCGACACGAGGAGCCGGATAACTCAGCGGGACAGGCAGCATCTCTGGAGAGAAGCATTCATAGCAAGAGGATTTGAGTATAGGAGCAGGGAGGTTCTGCTGCAGTTGTACAGGGCCTTGGTGAGACCGCACCTGGAGTATTGTGTACAGTTTTGGTCTCCTAATCTGAGGAAAGACATTCTAGCCTTAGAGGGAGTACAGAGAAGGTTCACCAGATTGATCCCTGGGATGGCAGGACTTTCATATGAAGAAAGACTGGATAGACTGGGCTTGTACTCGCTGGAATTTAGAAGACTGAGGGGGGATCTTATTGAAACATATAAAATTCTTAAGGGGTTGGAGAGGCTAGATGCGGGAAGATTGTTCCCGATGTTGGGGGAGTCCAGAACCAGGGGTCACAGTTTAAGGATAAGGGGGAAGTCTTTTAGGACTGAGATGAGAAAACATTTCTTCACACAGAGAGTGGTGAATCTGTGGAATTCTCTGCCACAGAAGGTAGTTGAGGCCAGTTCATTGGCTATATTTAAGAGGGAGTTAGATGTGGCCCTTGTGGCTAAAGGGATCAGGGGGTATGGAGAGAAGGCAGGTACGGGATACTGAGTTGGATGATCAGCCATGATCATATTTAATGGCGGTGCAGGCTCGAAGGGCCGAATGGCCTATTTTCCTGCACCTATTTTCTATGTTTCTATGAACCGAGGTGAGAAAAAATGTTTTCACCCAGAGAGTTGTGAATCTGTGGAATTCTCTGCCACAGAGGGCAGTGGAGGCCGATTCACTGGATGGATTTAAGAGAGTGTTAGATAGAGCTCTAGGGGCTAGTGGAATCAAGGGGTATGGGGAGAAGGCAGGCACGGGTTACTGATTGTGGACGGTCAGCCATGATCACAGTGAATGGCGGTGCGTACAGGCTCGAAGGGCTCGAAGGGCCAATTAACCCACAAACCTGCACGTCTTTGGAGTGTGGGAGGAAACCGAAGATCTCGGAGAAAACCCACGCGGGTCACTGGGAGAACGTACAAACTCCGTACAGACGGCGCCCGTAGTCGGGATCGAACCCGGGTCTCCGGCGCTGCATTCGCTGTCAGGCGGCAACTCTACCGCCGCGCCACCGTGACCGCCCACGCAACATCCTCTCCCGCTGTTCCTCCTACTGCTTTCAAAGCCGTCTTGTTTAGTCTCGTTGTCTGTAACTCATTTTCACCCTAGCCCGCATCTAACAATGGCCTGCTTCCTTTATCATTGTTACTTTTCTTGCACGCCTTTCATTCAATTGTTCTACCTCTCTCTACATCACCGTCTGTACCTCTCGTTTCCCCATTCCCCTGAACTCTCAGTCTGAAGAAGGGAACGTCACCAATTCCTTCTCTCCAGAGATGCTGCCTGTCCCGCTGAGTTACTCTGGCATTTCATGCCTATTATTGCTGAAGGCAACGTTTTTGGTCGGGACCCTTCTTCAGACTGATTGTAGGGGGGGAGGGGGGAAGAAAGTTCCAAGGGTGAGGAGGGGAAGGATAAAGCTGTGTCTCTAAGTCGGGTCAAAGAGTCGGAAACAGGCCCTTCGGCCCAACTCGCCCATGCCGACCAACATGCCCCATCTACACGAGGTGAAGGAAAGGAAGGTTTAATTGGAATCTGAGGGGCAACCCTTTCACACAAAGGGCGGCGGGTGTATGGAACGAGCTGCCGGAGGAGGTAGTCGTATTATGTATCCGTACACTGGGGTTGCCAACTTCCTCACTCCCAAATAAGGGCCAAAAGGTGATGTCACCCCCCCCCCCCACCCCGCTCCCCACGTGACCTCACCCAGCCAGCGGCCACGTGCTCCCGCTCCACCAATGGCGGCCGCCCGGGCCGGGAGGCAGGTTGCTATGCAATCTACGTTTGGCGCAGCCCGGGCCCCCCGGGCCTATAATGTCCGGACCTACAGTGTCCGGGCCTGCAGCGCCCCCTGGGCCTACAGTGTCCGGACCTACAGTGTCCGGGCCTGCAGCACCCCCTGGGCCTACAGTGTCCGGGCCTACACTGTCCGGGCCTACAGTGTCCAGGCCTGCAGCGCCCCCTGGGCCTACAGTGTCCGGGCCTACACTGTCCGGGCCTACAGTGTCCGGGACCTACAGTGTCCGGGCCTACAGTGTTCGGGCCTACAGCGCCCCCCGAGCCTAATACAGGACAAGGGCGGTCCCACACGGGACAAACCAATTTAGCCCAAAATACGGGATGTCCCGGCTAATACGGGACAGTTGGCAACAGTACCGTACACTGCAAACGGCTCGATTGTAATCACGTACTGTCTTTCCGCTGACTGGTTAGCACGCAACAAAAAGCTTTTCACTGTACCTCGGTACACGTGACAATAAACTGGACTAAACTGAACTTGAGGCAGGGACTATCGCAATGTTTAAGAAACATTTAGACAGGAACATGGATAGGATAGGTGTGGAGGGGTCAGGGGCCAAACGCGGGCAGGTGGGACTAGTGCAGTTGGCCAGTTTGGGCAAGTTGGGCCGAAGGGCCTGTTTCCACGCTGTGTGACTCTATGACTCCAGGACTAGTCCCAGCCTCCCCACGTTTGGCCCAGTTCCCTCCAAAGCTTTCATATCCACGGTAAAATCTAAAGATAATACCCAAAATCCGTTTCAACCAGTCCTTCCAACACAGCTAATGGGATAGGAACGGGTATCATATCATATATCATATATATACAGCCGGAAACAGGCCTTTTCGGCCCTCCAAGTCCGTGCCGCCCAGCGATCCCCGTACATTAACACTATCCTACACCCACTAGGGACAATTTTTACATTTACCCAGCCAATTAACCTACATACCTGTACGTCTTTGGAGTGTGGGAGGAAACCGAAGATCTCGGAGAAAACCCACGCAGGTCACGGGGAGAACGTACAAACTCCTTACAGTGCAGCACCCGTAGTCAGAATCGAACCTGAGTCTCCGGCGCTGCATTCGCTGTAAGGCAGCAACTCTACCGCTGCGCTACCGTGCCGCCGTGCCTCTACAGAGGGTAGAGCTGTTGCCTCACAGCCCCAGAGTCCCGGGTTCGATCCTGGCTTCGGGCGCTGTCTGTACGGAGTTTGCACGTTCTCCCCGTGACCAGGTGGGTTTCCTCCGGGCGTTCCGGTTCTCTCCCACACCCCACAAAGACGTGCGGGTTTGTGGGTCAATCGGGCCATCTGTAAATTGCCCCCTAGTGTGCAGAGAGTGGATGGGAAAGTTGGGTCATGTCGAGCTAGTGTGTGAAAAAGGGCGATCGCTGGTCGGCACGGACCCGGTGGGCCGAAGGGCCTGATTCTGCGCTGGCCCGCTGAGTTACTCCAGCACTTTGTGCGTTTCCAATAGACAATAGGTGCAGGAGGAGGCCATTCGGCCCTTCGAGCCTGTACGCACCGCCATTCAATGTGATCATGGCTGATCATTCTCAATCAGTACCCCGTTCCTGCCTTCTCCCCGTACCCCCTGACTCCGCTATCCTTAAGAGCTCTATCTAGCTCTCTCTTGAATGCATTCAGAGAATTGGCCTCCACTGCCCTCTGAGGCAGAGAATTCCACAGATTCACAACTCTCTGACTGAAAAGGTTTTTCCACATCTCAGTTCTAAATGGCCGACCCCTTATTTTTAAACTGTGGCCCCTGGTTCTGGACTCCCCCAACATTGGGAACATGTTTCCTGCCTCTAACGTGTCCAACCCCTTAATAATCTTATACGTTTCGATAAGATCTCCTCTCATCCTTCTAAATTCCAGTGTATACAAGCCTAGTCGCTCCAGTCTTTCAACATATGATAGTCCCGCCATTCCGGGAATTAACCTAGTAAACCTACGCTGCACGCCCTCAATAGCAAGAATATCCTTCCTCAAATTTGGAGACCAAAACTGCACACAGTACTCCAGGTGCGGTCTCACTAGGGCCCTGTACAACTGCAGAAGGACCTCTTTGCTCCTGTACTCAACTCCTCTTGTTATGAAGGCCAACATTCCATTGGCTTTCTTCACTGCCTGCTGTACCTGCATGCTTCCTTTCAGTGACTGATGCACTAGGACACCCAGATCTCGTTGTGCGTCCCCTGTTCCTAACTTGACACCATTCAGATAATACTCTGCCTTCCTATTCTTACCACCAAAGTGGATAACCTCACACTTAACAACATTAAACTGCATCTGCCATGCATCCGCCCACTCACACAACCTGTCCAAGTCACCCTGCAACCTTGTTTCCGTCTCTAAACTGAAAGGTTGAGAGGGAGAGGAAGGCAGAAAGTGCCGGAACAACTCAGCGGGTCGGGCAGCATCCGTGGGGAACGTGGACAGGTGATGTTTTCGGGTCGGGACCCTTCTTCAGACCGGGAAGGGGATGGGAAAAAAAGCTGGACGCGGCAGGGATGGAAGTCGGGTCTCTGGCGCTGTGAGGCAGCAGTTCTACCCGCTGCGCCACCACCCAGTGTGTGGGGGGGAGGGGGGGAGAACAGAACCTTCAAAGGGAATGAAGGTTCCCCCCCCCCCACCCACCCACCACTACACTCAGTCTGAGGAAGGGTCCCGACACGAAACGTCACCTGCCCGCGTTCTCCACAGATGCTGCCCGACCCACTGAGTTACTCCAGCACTTTGTGCTTTAAAGCAAAAAATAGACACCAGCATCTGCAGTTCCTAGTTTCTCCAGAGATTAGGGTGGCGCAGCGGGTAGAGCTGCTGCCTCATGGCGCCGGAGACCCGGGTTCCATCCCGACCACGGGCGCCGTCTGCGCGGAGTTTGCACGCTCTTCCCGTGACCCGCGTGGGTTTTCTCCGGGTGCTCCGGTCTCCTCCCGCACTCCGAAAACGTGCGGGTTTGTAGGTCGACTGGCTTCCGTAAATTGTCCCCCTAGTGTGCGTGTGTGGGATAGCGCTCGTTGGTCGGCGCGCGGACTCGACGGGCTGAAGGGCCTCTTTCCGCATTGAGGGCGTGCAGCGTAGGTTCACCAGGTTAATTCCCGAAATGGCGGGACTGTCGTACGTTGAAAGACTGGAGCGACTAGGCTTGTATACACTGGAATTTAGAAGGATTAGAGGGGATCTTATCGAAACGTATAAGATTATTAAGGGGTTGGACACGTTAGAGGCAGGAAACATGTTCCCAATGTTGGGGGAGTCCAGAACCAGGGGCCACAGTTTAAGAATAAGGGGTCGGACATTTAGAACGGAGATGAGGAAAAACTTTTTCACTCAGAGAGTTGTGAATCTGTGGAATTCTTTGCCTCAGAAGGCAGTGGAGGCCAATTCTCTGAATGCTTTCAAGAGAGAGCTAGATAGAGCTCTTAAGGATAGCGGAGTCAGGGGGTATGGGGAGAAGGCAGGAACGGGGTACTGATTGAGAATGATCAGCCATGATCACATTGAATGGCGGTGCGTACAGGCTCGAAGGGGCGAATGGCCTCCTCCTGCACCTATTCTCTATGTTTCTAAGTTTCTATCTCCAAACTAAGCTAAAGACGCTGCCTGGCCTGCTGAGTTACTCCAGCACTTTGTGTGTTTTTTTCTCATAAACCAGCGTCTGCAGTTCCTTGATGGGATGATTCCAGATCCGTATCGTTTTTTTCAGATGAATTTAGATTTTTTTAGATTTAGAGATACAGTGCGGAAACAGGCCCTTCGGCCCACCGAGTCCGTGCCGCCCAGCGATCCCCGCACATTAACACTATCCTACACACACTAGGGACAATTTATACATTTGTACCAAGCCAATTAACCTACGAACCTGCACGTCTTTGGAGCGTGGGAGGAAACCGAAGATCTCGGACAAAACCCACGCAGGTCACGGGGAGAACGTACAAACTCCGTACAGATGCCGCCCGTAGTCGGGATTCTGCAGAGATTTTCCGCCCGAGGTCTTACAAACGGAGTTGAGTGGAGACACAAGAAAGTGCAGATGCTGGTATACTGAGCCAAGCGCCCAGTGCTGGAGGAACTCAGCGGGTCAGGCAGCATCTGTGGAGGGAGATGATGTTTCGGGCGGGAACCCTGCTTCAGACTGGAGTCTCCACCCGCTGAGTTCCCCCCGTAACTTTGTGCTATTGCTTCCGGTTCCTGCATTTGAACTCTGCCTCATCTCTGTCTAACCAAATTTCTCTTGTCACCTTTTAGACTTTTAACAGAGATGTACAACGCGGAAACAGGCCCCTCGGCCCCACCGTGTCCGCGCCGCCCAGCGATCCCCCCGTACACTAGCGCGATCCAAAACACTGGATGTGCAGCCCAGACCATCGCACAAACCCGACCTCTCTTCCACCGACTCCATCTACACCTCACGCTGCCTCGGCAAGGCCAGCAGCATCATCAAAGGACCAGTCTCACCCCCGGCCACTCCCTCTTCTCCCCTCTCCCATCGGGGCAAGAGGTACAGAAGTGTGGAGACGCACACCTCCAGATTCAGGGACGGTTTCTTCCCGGCTGTTATCAGGCAACTGAACCATCCCACCACAACCAGAGAGCAGTGCTGAACTACCATCGACCTCATCGGTGACTGCGGTTGCCAACTTCCTCACTCCCAAATAAGGGACAAAGGGTGACGTCACCGCCCCGCGCCCCACGTGACCTCACCCAGCCAGCGGCCACGTGCTCCCGCACCACTAATGGCGGCCGCCCGGGCCAGGAGGCGGGTTGCTACGCAACCACCATTAGGCGGCGCCCGGGCCTACAGTGTCCGGGCCTACAGTGTCCGGGCCTACAGTGTCCGGGCCTACAATGTCCGGGGCTACAGTGTCTGGGCCTACAGTGTCCGGGCCTACAGTGTCCGGGCCTACAGCGCTCCCTGGGCCTATAGTGTCCGGGCCTCCAGTGTCAGGGCCTACAGTGTCTGGGCCTACAATGTCCGAGGCTACAGTGTCTGGGCCTACAGTGTCCGGGCCTACAGTGTCCGGGCCTACAATGTCCGGGGCTACAGTGTCTGGGCCTACAGTGTCCGGGCCTACAGTGTCCGGGCCTACAGCGCTCCCTGGGCCTATAGTGTCCGGGCCTCCAGTGTCAGGGCCTACAGTGTCTGGGCCTACAGCGCTCCCCAGGCCTACAGTGTCCGGGCCTACAGTGTCCAGGCCTACAGTGTCCGGGCCTACAGTGTCCGGGCCTACAGTGTCCAGGCCTACAGTGTCCGGGCGTACAGCGCTCCCCGGGCCTACAGTGTCCGGGCCTACAGTGTCCGGGCCTACAGCGCTCCCCAGGCCTACAGTGTCCGGGCCTACAGTGTCCGGGCCTACAGGCTCCCCAGGCCTACAGCGTCCAGGCCTACACTGTCCTGGCCTACAGTGTCCGGGCCTACAGCGCTCCCCGGGGCTAATACGGGACAAGGGCGGTCCCGTACGGGACAAACCAATTAAGCCCAAAATACGGGATGTCCCGGCTAATACGGGACAGTTGGCATCCCTATTGGAGACCCTCGGACTATCCTTGATCGGACTTTACTGGCTTTACCTTGCGCTAAAATGTTATTCCTTTATCGTGTATCTGTACACTGTAAACGGCTCGATTGTAATCGTGTGTTGTCTTTCCGCTGACTGGTTAGCACGCAACAGAAGCTTTCCACTGTACCTCAGCACACGTGACAATGAACTAGACTCAAACTGAAATTGCGTGTGTGTTTAGTTTCGTTTGCTCTCTACTTTAGTTCATTATTGTCACGTGTACCGAGGTACAGTGAAAAGCTTTTGTTGCGTGCTATCCAGTCAAAGACAAGACTGTACATGAATACGATCAATGTGTAGGAAGGAACTGCAGATGCCGGTTCAGGCCAAAGATAGACACAAAGTGCTGGAGTAACTCAGCGGGACAGGCAGCATCTCTCTGGAGAAAAAGAAACAGCTGGCATTTCCAGGTGGAATAGATCGAAGAAGGGTCCCGACCCGAAATGTCACCTGTTCTTTTTCTCCAGAGATGCTGCCTGACCCGCTGAGTACAATCAGGTCATCCACAGAGCACAGGTAAAGGATAAAGGCAACGTCATTTAGTGCAAAGTTCACTTACAGCGGCAAACAGTGGCGTAGAGGTAGAGCCACTGCCTCACAGCGCCAGAGACCCGGGTTCCATCCCGACCACGGGCGCTGCCTGTACGGAGTTTGCACGTTCTCCCCGTGACCTGCGTGGGTTTTCTCCGGGCGCTCCGGTTTCCTCCCGCACTCCAAAGACGCTCAAGTTTGTAGGTTAATTGGCTTCGGTAAAATTGTCCCTGGTGTGTACACTAGTGGACGGGTGATCGCTGGTGTGTGTGTGTGTGTGTGTGTGTGTGTGTGCGTGTTTGTGCATGTGTGTGTGCATGCGTGTGTGCGTGTGTGTGTGTTTGTGCATGTGTGTGTGCATGCGTGTGTGCGTGTGTGTTTGTGTGTGTGTGCGCGTGTGTGTGCGCGTGCGTGTGTGTGAGTGCGTGTGTGTTTATGTGTATGCGTGTGTGTTTGTGTGTGCGTGCGTGCGTGTGTGCGTGTGTGCGTGCCTGCTTGTATGTGTGCGTGTGCATGTGCGTGTGTTTGTGCATGTGTGTGTGTGTGCGTGTGCATGCGTGTGTGTTTGTGTGTGTGTGCGTGTATGTCCATGAGTGTGCGTGTCTCTGTATGTGTCTGTGTGTGTGCGCGTGTTTGTGTACGGAGTTTGCACGTTCTCCCCGTGACCTGCGTGGGTTTTCTCCGGGTGCTCCGGTTTCCTCCCACACTCCAAACACGCGCAGGTTTGCAGGTTAATTGGACCTCTGTATTTAAAATAAAGCTGGAAAAAAGAGAGGGGGGGGGGAGTTCAAAGCCTGGGGAGTGATGGGTGGATACAGGTGAAGGGGAGGATGGGGAGGATGATTTGCAGATGGGTGAAGTAAGTGACAAAGACTGGAGATGGCGAGGAGTCAAGAGGGTGTGAGAAGAGAAGTGAAGAGGACAGGAGGAGTGAGATGTGAAGCTGGAGGAGAGGAGGAGTGAAATGTGAAGCCGGAGGAGGGGTGAGATGTGAAGCCGGAGGAGAGGAGGAGTGAAATGTGAAGCCGGAGGAGAGGAGGGGTGACATGTGAAGCCGGAGGAGGGGAGGTGTGAGATGTGAAGCCGGAGGAGAGGAGGAGTGAGATGTGAAGCCGGAGGAGAGGAGGAGTGAGATGTGAAGCTGGAGGAGATGAGGTTTGAGATGTGAAGCTGGAGGAGATGAGGAGTGAAATGTGAAGCTGGAGGAGATGAGGAGTGAAATGTGAAGCCGGAGAAGAGAAGCAGTGAAATGTGAAGCTGGAGGAGAGGAGTGAGATTGAAACATAGAAAACATAGAAACATAGAAAATAGGTGCAGGAGTAGGCCATTCGGCCCTTCGAGCCTGCACCGCCATTCAATATGATCATGGCTGATCATCCAACTCAGTATCCTGTACCTGCCTTCTCTCCATACCCCCTGATCCCTTTAGCCACAAGGCCACATCTAACTCCCTCTTAAATATAGCCAATGAACTGGCCTCAACTACCTTCTGTGGCAGAGAATTCCTCAGATTCACCACTCTCTGTGTGAAAAAAAACTTTCTCATCTCGGTCCTAAAAGACTTCCCCCTTATCCTTAAACTGTGACCCTTTGTTCTGGACTTCCCCAACATCGGGAACAATCTTCCCGCATCTAGCCTGTCCAACCCCTTAAGGATTTTGTACGTTTCTATAAGACCCCCCCTCAATCTTCTAAATTCCAGCGAGTACAAGCCGAGTCTATCCAGTCTTTCTTCATGAAGCCGGAGGAGGGATATGGGTGGAAGGGGGCGGGTGTGAGAGTGGTCTTGGATCATGGAGAGATGAGGAGCTGCGTATGCTGGTTTACAACAAAAAAAGACACAAAGTGCTGGAGTAACTCAGCGAGTCAGGCAGCATCTGTGGAGAACGTGGACAGGTGACGTTTCACAGAGTGCTGGAGTAACTCAGCGGGTCAGGCAGCATCTCTGGAGAACATGGATAGGTGACGTTTCACAGAGTGCTGGAGTAACTCAGCGAGTCAGGCAGCATCTCTGGAGAACATGGACAGGTGACGTTTCGGGCTGGGACCCTTCTTCAGATCCTGCGGTCTCCCTCCTCAGACTCGAGACAGAGGTGGCGCAGCGGGTAGAGCTGCTGCCTCGCAGCGCCGGAGACCCGGGTTCGATCCCGGCCACGGGTGCTGTCTGCACGGAGTTTGCACGTTCTCCCCGTGACCTGCGTGGGTTTTCTCCGGGCGCTCCGGTTTCCTCCCACACTCCAAAGGCGTGTGGGTTTGTAGGTTAATTGGCTTCGGTGAAATTGACCCTAGTGTGTGTGTGTGTGTGTGTGTGTGTGTGCGTGCGTGCGTGCGTGCGTGCGTGCGTGCGTGCGTGCGTGTGTGTGTGTGTGTGTGTGTGTGTGTGTGTGTAGGATACTGCTAGTGTACGTGGCGATCACCGGTCGGCGCGGACACGGTAGGCCGAAGGGGCCCGTTCGTACACTGTATCTCTAAAGTCTAGAGTCTTGAGTCTGAAGAAGGGTCCTGATCTGAAACGTCACTCCAGCACTCTGTGAAACGTCACCTATCCGTGTTCTCCACAGATGCTGCCTGACCCGCTGAGTTACTCCAGCACTCTGTGAAACGTCACCTATCCATGTTCTCCACAGATGCTGCCTGACCCGCTGAGTTACTCCAGCACTCCGTGAAACGTCACCTATCCATGTTCTCCAGAGATGCTGCCTGACCCGCTGAGTTACTCCAGCACTATGTGTCTTTGATTATGTCGGCTGCTTTCCCGAGGCAGCGTGAAGTGTGGATGGAGTTAGTGGGTGGCATGTGTCTCATAGAGTCAAAGAGTGACGCAGTGTGGAAACAGGCCCTTCGGCCCATCTTGCCCACACCGGCCAACATGTCCCATCTACACTAGTCCCACCTGCCTGCGCTTGGTCCATATCCCTCCAAACCTGTCCTATCCATGTACCTGTCCAACTGTTTCTTAAACATTGGGATAATCCCTGCCTCAACTACCTCCTCCGGCAGCTCGTTCCATACACCCACCACCCTCTGTGTGGAAATGTTACCCCTCAGATTCCTATTAAATCTTTTCCCCTTCACCTTGAACCTATGTCCTCTGGTCCTCGATTCCCCTACTCTGGGCAAGAGACTCTGTGCGTCTACCCGATCTATTCCTCTCATGATTTTGTACACCTCTATAAGATCTCCCCTCATCCTCCTGCGCTCCAAGGAATAGAGTCCCAGCCTGCTCAACCTCTCCTTGTAGCTCAGACCCTCGAGTCCTGGCAACATCCTCGTAATTCTTCTCTGAACCCTTTCCAGCTTGACGATATCTTTCCTAGAAACATAGAAACATAGAAAATAGGTGCAGGAGGTGGCCATTTGGCCCTTCGAGCCAGCACCGCCATTCATTGTGATCATGGCTGATCATCCACAATCAGTAACCCGTGCCTGCCTTCTCCCCGTATCCCTTGATTCCACTAACCCCGAGAGCTCTATCTAACTCTCTCTTAAATCCATCCAGTGATATGGCCTCCACTGCCCTCTGTGGCAGAGAATTCCACAAATTCACAACTCTCTGGGTGAAAAAGTTCCTTCTCACCTCAGTTTTAAATGGCCTCCCCTTTATTCTTAGACTGTGTGTGTGGCCCCTGGTTCTGGACTCCTCCCAACATTGGGAACATTTTTCCTGCATCTAGCTTGTCCAGTCCTTTTATAATTTTATACGTCTCTATAAGATCCCCTCTCATCCTTCTAAACTCCAGTGAATACAAGCCCAGTCTTTCCAATCTTTCCTCATATGACAGTCCCGCCATTCTTATTAAATCTTTCCCTTCTCACCTTGAAGCTATGCCTTCTGGTCCTCGAGCGACCAGAGGGCGAAATTGGTTTGTCCCATACGGGACCGCCCTTGTCCCGTATTAGGCCCGAAGGCGTTGTAGGCACGGACACTGTAGGCCCAGACAGTGTAGGCCCGGACACTGTAGGCCCCGACGCTGTAGGCCCTGATACTGCAGGCCCGGACGCTGTAGGCCCGGTCACTGTAGGCCTGGGGGACGCTGTAGGCCCGGACACTGTAGGCCTGGGGGCGCTGTAGGCCCGGACACTGTAGGCCCGGACATTGTAGGACCGGGCGCCGCCTAACGGAGGTTGCCTAGCAACCCACCTCCCGGCCCGGGCGGCCGCCATTGGTGGAGTGGGAGCACGTGGCCGCTGGCTGGGTGAGGTCACGTGGGGCGCGGGGCGGTGACATCACCTTTTGTCCCTTATTTGGGAGTGGGAACGTTGGCAACCGCTAGATGTGGTCACAGGAAACATCACCCACAATTTGAAGTCGTCGTTGCCTGAAGTGACAGAGTTGGTGAATCGAGAACCAGAGGGCGCGGGTTTAATGTGAGAGGGGAAAGATTCAACAGGAACCTGAGGGGGAACTTTTCCGCACAGAGGGTGGTGGGTGTGTGGAACGAGCTGCCAGAGGAGGTAGTTGAGGCTGGGACCATCCCAACGTTTAAAAGACATTTGGACAGGTACATGGATAGGACGGGTTTGGAGGGATACTAGACTAAGTGGACCCGTTGGGCCTAAACCTCTCCTGCATTGGTGCAGCACCCCCCTCCTCCCCCCTCCCCTCTCCCCTTCTCCCCCCCCGCTCCCTCCCCCTCCCCCTCCCCCACCCCCCTTACCTTCCCCTCCCCCCCATTCCATCCCCTTCAACCCCATTTACCCTCTCTCCCCCCTCCCTCCCTCCACCCCTCTCCCTCCCCCCACCCCCCCTTACCTTCCCTCCCCCCATTCCATCCCCTTCTCCCCCCTCCCCCTCCCCTCCCCTCCTCCTCCCCATCCCCACCCCCCTTATCTTCCCCTCCCTCCATTCCATCCCCTTCAACCCCATTTATCCTCCCTCCCCCCCTCCATCCTCCACCCCCCTCCCTCCCTCCACCCCCTCCCTCCCCCCCCACCCCCTCTTACCTTCCCCTCCCCCATTCCATCCCCTTCTCCCCCCCCCTCCGCTCCCCTCCCCTTCTCCTCCCCTCCCCCACCCCCCTTACCTTCCCTCCCCCCACTCCAACCCCTTCAACCCCATTTACCCTCCCTCCCCCCCTCCATCCCACCACCCCCTCCCGCCCCCCCTCCCTCCCTCCACCTCCCTCCCTCCCCCCACCCCCCCTTACATTCCCCTCCCCCCCATTCCATCCCCTTCTCCCCCCTCCACTCCGCCCCCCTCCCCCACCCCCCCTTACCTTCCCCTCCCCCCATTCCACCCCCTTCTCCCCCCTCCCCCTCCCCTCCCCTCCCCTCCTCCCCATCCCCACCCCCCCTTACCTTCCCCTCCCCCCATTCCATCCCATTCAACCCCATTTATCCTCCCTCCCCCCTCCCTCCCAAGGAGATAGATTTAAACTTTAAAATGTGAATAACTTAAAAAATATAACCCCGATTTCAAAGAAACTTCTTCCATTAGCACCAAAGGGACGACGGTGAGCAAGGTGGGCCTAGAATTGTTGCTCTATCGTGTACCATTTTGAATGTAGTTCAGGAACAAACAAACAAACAAACAAACAAGAGTTTTAGTATTATAGATGTGCCAAGCGCAGGCAGGTGGGACTAGTGTAGCTGAGACATTGTTGGCCAAGTTGGGCCGAAGGGCCTGTTTCCACACTCTATGACTCTATGGGGTATCCTGGCCAACATGGGCGGGTTGGGCCGAAGGGCCTGTTTCCACACTGTATGACTCTATGACTCTATGGGGTATCCTGGCCAACATGGGCAGGTTGGGCCGAAGGGCCTGTTTCCGTGCTGTGTGACTTGAAGGCTCTAATTCAGTCTCTGGAGCTGGGCTTTGGACTCACGACCTTCTGATTGAGTGGAGAGGTTCTATCATAAAAGATGGGACCAGTCTTAAGTTCAGTTCATTGTCCCGTGTGCCGAGGTACAGTGAAAAGCTTTTGTCGCGCGCTAACCGGTCAGCGGAAAGACAACACACGATTACAATCGAGCCGTCCACAGTGTACAGATACACGATAAGGGAATAACGTTTAGTGCAAGGTAAAGCCAGCAAAGTCCGATCGAGGATAGTCCGAGGGTCTCCAATGAGGTAGATAGTAGTTCAGCACTGCTCTCTGGTTGTGGTGGGATGGTTCAGTTGCCTGATAACAGCCGGGAAGAAACTGCCCCTGAATCTGGAGGTCTGCGTTTCCACGCTTCTGTACCTCTTGCCCCGATGGGAGAGGGGAGAAGAGGGAGTGGCCGGGGGTGAGACTGGTCCTTGATGATGCTGCTGGCCTTGCCGAGGCAGCGTGAGGTGTGGATGGAGTCGGTGGAAGGCAGGTTGGTTTGTGTGTGATGGTCTGGGCTGCTGGCCTTGCCGAGGCAGCGTGAGGTGTAGATGGAGTCGGTGGAAGGGAGGTTGGTTTGTGTGTGATGGTCTGGGCTGCTGGCCTTGCCGAGGCAGCGTGAGGTGTAGATGGAGTCGGTGGAAGGGAGGTTGGTTTGTGTGATGGTCTGGGCTGCTGGCCACAATTCTCTGTGGTTTCTTGCGGGTCTCGGATGGAGCTGTTCCCAAACCGATCTGTGATGCGTCCCGATAAAATACTCTCTACGGCGCATCTGTAGAAGTTGGTGAGAGTTGTTCGGGAGGTGCCGAACTTCCTGAGCCTTCTGCGGAAGTAGAGGCGTTGGTCGTTGGTTTCTTGGTCATTGGTTCAATATGTTGTATGCATAAGAAACCGCACCAGCTCATGTGAACAATTTGTTTGGAGATTAAAAAAACAGTGAAATTAAATACTAGTTGGTTAAATTCTAGTTAGAGAAGTCGATTGGCCCCCGAACAGTTACTACACTAGAGAGAGACACAAACCGCTGGAGTAACTCAGCGGGACAGGCAACATCTCTGGAGAGAAGGAATGGGTCAGGCTAGGGGTGCCAACTTCCTCACTCCCAAATATGGGACAAGGTGACCTCACCCAGCCAGCGGCCACGTGCTCCCACTCCACTAACGGCGGCCGCCCGGGCCGGGAGGCAGGTTGTTATGCAAACTCCATTAGGCGGCGCCCGGGCCTCCGGGCCTACACTGTCCGGGACTACAGTGGCCCCCGGGCTACAGTGTCCGGGCCTACAGTGTCCAGGCCTACAGTGAATGGGCCAACAGTGCCCGGGCCTACAGTGTCCGGGGCTACAGTGTCCGGGCCTACACTTTCCAGGCCTACACTGTCCAGGCCTACAGTGGCCGGGCCTACAGTGTCCGGGCCTACAGTGTCCGGGCCTCCAATGTCCGGGCCTACACTCTCCGGGCCTACACTCTCCGGGCCTACAGTGTCCGGGCCTACAGTGTCTGGGCCTACAGTGTCGTCCTGGCCTAATATGGGACAAACAACTTTAGCCCAAAATACGGGATGTCCTGGCTAATACGGGACAGTTGGCAACCCTACTGCAGACCGAGAGTCAGGGGAGAGGGGCAAGCAGGAGATATGGAAGGGTAAGGCGTGAAAATGACTGATCAAAGCAGATGACGATCAAGGAAATGTGGACTGGTTCATTGTTGGCTGAGGGGAAGCTGACCACGAGGCGCACAAACTGTAAAATGCATCAGGAGGAGAGTGAAACTAGTTGGAGAACTAGGGTGGGGGAGGGACGGAGAGAGAGGGAACGCCAGGGTTAGAGAAGTCAATGTTCATACCGCTGGGGTGTAAACTGCCCAAGCGAAATATGAGGTGCTGTTCCTCCAATTGGCGCTGGGCCTCACTCTGACTGTGTAGGAGGCCCAGGACTAGAGTTGCCAACCGTACCGTATTAGTCGGGACATCCCCTATTTTGGGCTAAATTGGTTTGTCCCGTACGGGACCGCCCTTGTCCCATGTTAGGCCCGGGAGGCGCCTTAGGCCCGGACGCTGTAGGCCCGGACGCGGTAGGTCCAGACACTGTAGGCCCGGACGCTGTAGGCCCGGACGCTGTAGGCCCGGACACTGTAGGCCCGGACACTGTAGGCCCGGACACTGTAGACCCGGACACTGTAGGCCCGGACAGTGTAGGCCCGGACACTGTAGGCCCGGACAATGTAGACCTGGACACTGTAGGCCCGGACACTGTAGGCCCAGACACTGTAGGCCCAGACACTGTAGGCCGGGACACTGTAGGCCCCGATGCTGTAGGCCCAGACACTGGAGGCCCGGATACTGTAGACCTGGACACTGTAGGCCCGGATACTGTAGACCTGGACACTGTAGGCCCGGATACTGTAGACCTGGACACTGTAGGCCCGGATACTGTAGACCTGGACACTGGAGGCCCGGATACTGTAGACCTGGACACTGTAGGCCCGGATACTGTAGACCTGGACACTGTAGGCCCCAATGCTGTAGGCCCGGACACTGTAGGCACGGACATTGTAGGTCGGGAGGACCAGGCGCCGCCTAACGGAGGTTGCGTAACAACCCGCCTCCCGGCCCGGGCGGCCGCCATTGGTGGAGCGGGAGCACGTGGCCGCTGGCTGGGTGAGGTCACGTGGGGCGCGGGGCGGTGACGTCACCCTTTGTCCCTTATTTGGGAGTGAGGAAGTTGGCAACCCTATCATCCGGGACAGAAAGGTCTGTGTGGGAATGGGAGGGGGAGTTAAAGAGTTTGGCAACTGGGGGATCGAGAGGTCTGGCAATATTTAAGAGGTTAATGGTAGTGCCGGGTCCATCACCGATTGTCCGGCTTCTGGTGGTTCGGCACTCCCACCCACCCCCCCCAACAGACTAACTGTTGGGGGGGGCGGAAAAGAAAACTGGAAGAAGAGTCCCGACCCGAAACGTCATCCCTTCCTTGTCCTCCAGAGATGCTGCCTGACCCGCTGAGTTACTCCAGCACTCTGCGTCTATCTCCGGTAACAAAGCAGCTTCTGCAGTTCCTTGTTTCTGCTTTTGGTCTTCTCCAGAGATGCCCTTTCAGTTACTCCAGCACTTTGTGCCTTTCCTTTGGTCAAACCAGCGACTGCAGTTCCTTTTTTTACCTGATCTCCAATGAACAGTGGGGTGCGCTGGATGTTCGTAAGTGATAGGAGGAGAATTAGGCCATTCGGCCCATCAGGTCTACACCGCCATTCAATCATGGCTGATCTATCCTTCCCTCTCAACCCCATTCTCCTGCCTTCTCCCCATAACCCCTGGGAGAATGGGTTATTCGCTCCCGCACTAATCAAGAATCTATCAATCTCTGCCTTAAAAATAATCCATTGACTTGGCCTTGGGGGGAACGTACAAACTCCGTACAGACAGCACCCATGGTCGGGATCGAACCCAGGTCTCTGGCGCTGTGAGAGAGTGGCTCTACCCGCTGCGCCACCATGCCCGCCCTCTCTGTAGATCTGAAACGTCGCCTACCCACGTTCTCCAGGTTAATTCCCGGAATGGCGGGACTGTCATATGTTGAAAGACTGGAGCGACTAGGCTTGGATACACTGGAATTTAGAAGGATGAGAGGGGATCTTATCGAAACGTATAAGATTATTCAGGGGTTGGACACGTTAGAGGCAGGAAACATGTTCCCAATGTTGGGGGAGTCCAGAACCAGGGGCCACACACAGTTTAAGAATAAGGGGTCGGCCATTTAGAACGGAGATGAGGAAAAACTTTTTCAGTCAGAGAGTTGTGAATCTGTGGAATTCTCTGCCTCAGAAGGCAGTGGAGGCCAATTCTCTGAATGCATTCAAGAGAGAGCTGGATAGAGCTCTTAAGGACAGCGGAGTCAGGGGGTATGGGGAGAAGGCAGGATCATTCTCAATCAGTACCCCGTTCCTGCTTTCTCCCCATACCCCCTGATTCCGCTGTCCCCATCTACACTGGTCATAGAGTGATACAGTGTGGAAACAGGCCCTTCGGCCCAACTAGTCCACACCATCCAACATGTCCCCATCTACACCAGTCATAGAGTACAGACCAGCTCCCGTAATTTGAGGAAGGACGTCCTTGCTATTGAGGCAGTGCAGCGTAGGTTCACCAGGTTAATCCACGGGATGGTGGGACTGTCGCATGAGGAAAGATTGGAAAGACTGGGCTTGTATTCACTGGAGTTTAGAAGGATGAGAGGGGATCTTATAGAGACGTGTAAAATTACAAAAAGGACTGGACAAGCTAGATGCAGGAAAAGTGTTCCCAATGTTGGGGGAGTCCAGAACCAGGGGCCACACACACACAGTCTTAGAATAAAGGGGAGGCCATTTAAAACTGAGGTGAGAAAATAACTTTTTCACCCAGAGAGTTGTGAATTTGTGGAATTCTCTGCCACAGAGGGCAGTGGAGGCCAAATCACTGGATGGATTTAAGAGAGTTTTAGATAGAGCTCTAAGGGCTAGTGGAATCGAGGGATATGGGGAGAAGGCAGGTACGGGTTACTGATTGTGGACGGTCAGCCATGATCACAACGAATGGCGGTGCTGGTTCGAAGGGCCGAATGGCCTCCTCCTGCACCTATTGTCTATTGTCTATTGTCCAGAGATGCTCCTTGACCCGCTGAGTTGCTGCGGCACTTTGTGTATCCTAGTGTGTAAACCAGCATCTGCAGTTCCTTGTTCTAACGAATGGCGGTGCGGGCTCGAAGGGCTGAATGGCCTCCTCCTGCACCTATTTTCTATGTTTCTCTGTAGAGTGATAGGGCGTGGAAGCAGGCCCTTCGGCCCAACTTGCCCACGCCGACCCACGTGCCCCATCAGCACCATTCATTGGGTGGCACGGCGTGGAAGCAGGCCCTACGGCCCAACTTGCCGATGCTGACCCACATGCCCCATCAGCACCACTCATTGGGTGGCACGGCGTGGAAGCAGGCCCTTCGGCCCAACTTGCCCACGCCGACCCACGTGCCGCGTCTACACCAGTCGCCGTGCCTTCGAAGTGAACGTGTTCCTAACCGCCCTCCCCCCACCGCCCGCCTTGGCGTGTTGCTCTCTCCTGCAGATATCCGAGACAGCGGGCCCAAGCCCGTGATGATGTTCGTGCACGGCGGGTCGTACATGGAAGGAACGGGGAACATGTTTGAGGGGAGCGTGCTGGCCAGCTACGGAAACGTCATCGTGGTCACCATCAACTACCGACTGGGCGTTCTTGGTAAGTCCGCCGGCGGGCCGTTACGCACGCACGCACGCACGCACGCACGCACGGGGAGGGCGGTGAACCTGCGGAACTCAGAAGGCCAAGGCACTGGGCCTGTACTCATAGAAACATAGAAACATAGAAAATAGGTGCAGGGGGAGGCCATTCGGCCCTTCGAGCCTGTACGCACCGCCATTCAATATGATCATGGCTGATCATCCAGCTCAGTATCCCGTACCTGCCTTCTCTCCATACCCCCTGATCCCTTTAGCCACAAGGGCCACATCTAACTCCCTCTTAAATATAGCCAATGGACTGGCCTCAACTACCTTCTGTGGCAGAGAATTCCACAGACTCACCACTCTCTGTGTGAAGAAATGTTTTCTCATCTCGGTCCTAAAAGACTTCCCCCTTATCCTTAAGCTGTGACCCCTGGTTCTGGACTTCCCCAACATCGGGAACAATCTTCCCGCATCTAGCCTCTCCAACCCCTTAAGAATTTTATATGTTTCTATAAGATCCCTCCTCAGTCTTCTAAATTCCAGCGAGTACAAGCCGAGTCTATCCAGTCTTTCTTCATATGAAAGTCCTGCCATCCCAGGGATCAATCTGGTGAACCTTCTCTGTACTCCCTCTAAGGCAAGAACGTCTTTCCTCAGATTAGGAGACCAAAACTGTACGCAATACTCCAGGTGTGGTCTCACCAATGCCCTGTACAACTGCAGCAGAACCTCCCTGCTCCTATACTCAAATCCCCTCGCTATGAATGCCAACATACCATTCGCTTTCTTCACTGCCTGCTGCACCTGCACGCTTGCTTTCAATGACTGGTGCACCACGACACCCAGGCCACGTTGCATCTCCCCTTTTCCTAATTGGCCACCATTCAGGTAATACTCTGCTTTCCTGTTGTTGCCGCCAAAGTGGATAACTTGCTGGAGTTTAGAAGGACGAGAGGGGGGGTTGCAAAGCAATAGTGAACGGCCCGGATAGAGTAGATGTGGAGAGGATGTTTCCACTGGTGAAAGGCCCGGATAGAGTGGACACACACACACACACACACACACACACACACACACACACACACACACACACACACACACACACACACACACACACACACACACACACACACACACACACACATACATTTGTCGGCACTGGCCTGTACTCGCTGGAGTTTAGAAGAATGATCAGCGAATGATCACATTGAATGGTGGTGCTGGCTCGAAGGGCCGAATGGCCTCCTCCTGCACCTATTGTCTATTGTCTATTGTCTAATGAGGGGAGGATCTGATCGATACACTTTTTCAGTCAGAGAGTTGTGAATCTGTGGAATTCTCTGCCTCAGAGGGCAGTGGAGGCCAATTCTCTGAATGCATTCAAGAGAGAGCTAGATAGAGCTCTTAAGGATAGCGGAGTCAGGGGGTATGGGGAGAAGGCAGGAACGGGGTACTGATTGAGAATGATCAGCCATGATCACATCGAATGGTGGTGCTGGCTCGAAGGGCCGAATGGCCTACTCCTGCACCTATTGTCTATTGTCTATTGTCTATTGATGTGGAGAGGATGATTCCACTAGTGGGAGAGTCTAGGACCAGAGGCCACAGCCTCAGAATTAAAGGACGTTCCTTTCGGAGGGAGATGGGGAGGAATTTCTTCAGTCAGAGGGCGGTGAATCTGTGGGATTCTTTGCCACAGACGGCTGTGGAGGCCACAAGTCAGTGGGTATTTTCAAGGCCGAGACAGATAGATTCTTGATTAGTGCGGGTATCAGGGGTGTGTGGGGAGAAGGCAGGAGAATGGGGTTGGGAGGGAGAAATAGGTCAGCCACGATTGAATGGCGGAGTGGACCTGATGGGCCGAATGGCCTAATTCTGCTCCTATCATTTGTGACCGTGTGATATCTCTTGCATGAGGCACCAGCAGACTCTTTCTGTAATTCACTTCGCCAATCGAGGTTCTGGTGGACAATTTGCGAGGAAAGAATTTCACCGCGCGTTTGACGGTGCTGGGCCTGGGGTTGCTGTAGTACAGGACAAAGGTACTAGAGGAGCAAGATAGACCACTCGACCCTAAAAACCAAAGATACTAGAGGAGCAAGATAGACCACTCGACCCTAAAAACCAAAGGTACTAGAGGAGCCAGATAGACCACTCGACCCTAAAAACCAAAGATACTAGAGGAGCAAGATAGACCACTCGACCCTAAAAACCAAAGGTACTAGAGGAGCCAGATAGACCACTCGACCCTAAAAACCAAAGGTACTAGAGGAGCCAGATAGACCACTCGACCCTAAAAACCAAAGATGATAGACCACTCGACCCTAAAAACCAAAGATACTAGAGGAGCAAGATAGACTACTCGACCCTAAAAACCAAAGGTACTAGAGGAGCCAGATAGACCACTCGACCCTAAAAACCAAAGATACTAGAGGAGCAAGATAGACCACTCGACCCTAAAAACCAAAGGTACTAGAGGAGCCAGATAGACCACTCGACCCTAAAAACCAAAGATACTAGAGGAGCCAGATAGACCACTCGACCTTAAAAACCAAAGGCACTAGAGGAGCAAGATAGACCACTCGATCCTAAACACCACAGATACTAGAGGAGCAAGATAGACCACTCGACCCTAAAAACCAAAGATGATAGACCACTCGACCTTAAAAACCAAAGATACTAGAGGAGCAAGATAGACCACTCGACCCTAAAAACCAAAGGTACAAGAGGAGCCAGATAAACCACTCGACCCTAAAAACCAAAGATACTAGAGGAGCAAGATAGACCACTCGACCCTAAAAACCAAAGGTACTAGAGGAGCCAGATAGACCACTCGACCCTAAAAACCAAAGGCACTAGAGGAGCCAGATAGACCACTCGACCCTAAAAACCAAAGGTACTAGAGGAGCCAGATAGACCACTCGACCCTAAAAACCAAAGATGATAGACCACTCGACCCTAAAAACCAAAGATACTAGAGGAGCAAGATAGACTACTCGACCCTAAAAACCAAAGGTACTAGAGGAGCCAGATAGACCACTCGACCCTAAAAACCAAAGATACTAGAGGAGCAAGATAGACCACTCGACCCTAAAAACCAAAGGTACTAGAGGAGCAAGATAGACCACTCGACCCTAAAAACCAAAGGTACTAGAGGAGCCAGATGGACCACTCGACCCTAAAAACCAAAGGTACTAGAGGAGCAAGATAGACCACTCGACCCTAAACACCACAGATACTAGAGGAGCAAGATAGACCACTCGACCCTAAAAACCAAAGATACTAGAGGAGCAAGATAGACCACTCGACCCTAAAAACCAAAGGTACTAGAGGAGCCAGATAGACCACTCGACCCTAAAAACCAAAGGTACTAGAGGAGCAAGATAGACCACTCGACCCTAAAAACCAAAGGTACTAGAGGAGCCAGATAGACCACTCGACCCTAAAAACCAAAGGTACTAGAGGAGCAAGATAGACCACTCGACCCTAAAAACCAAAGGTACTAGAGGAGCCAGATAGACCACTCGACCCTAAACACCACAGATACTAGAGGAGCAAGATAGACAACTCGACCCCAAAAACCGTAGTACGTCACGGCGCCATTTTAGTAGACTGAAACTTGCAGAAACATTTAAATAGAAAACTAACAAAAATCTCCAAATTGATAGGTGAGATATATTCTGCATTTTTATGGTACCATCACACATACCGTTCCCCCAAAACACTGATCGCACTGCGAGAGGCGGGTTTTGCTTACTAAAATGGCGGCCGTTACGCTCCTTTGCGAACTACACTTCAGTACAGGCGATTTCGACGGAGTGGTCCATCTTGCTCCTCTAGTATCTTTGGTTTAGAAGAACGAGTGGGGGGGGGGGGGGGTGGGGGACACACCTCATTGAAACTTACCGGGTAGTGAGCGGCCTGGATAGAGTGGATGTGGAGAGGATGTTTCCACTAGTGGGAGAGTCTAGGACCAGAGGGCACAGCCTCTAGAGGGTGCTGGGTGCGTGGAACGCACTGCCAGTGTTGGTGGTGGAGGGTGATATGATAGTGGCGTTTAAGAGTCTTTTAGATAATTAGACATGTTAACCTCTAGCATCACCTCTGGCCTTTGTCCAGCCTTATACCGATCAATAATCCGTCCTCACCTGCATCTTTGTCCTGCCCCCCCCCTCCTCTTCTCCAGCTATCTTCACTCTCTCCCTGCTACAATCAGTGTGAGGAAGGGTCTCGACGTGAAATCTCTACTCTCGACCTTCTCCACAGATGCTGCCTGACCCGCTGAGTTACTCCAGCACTCTGTGAAACGTCACCTATCCGTGTTCCCCACAGATGCTGCCTGACCCGCTGAGTTGCTCCAGCACTCTGTGAAACGTCACCTATCCACGTTCTCCACAGATGCTGCCTGACCCGCTGAGTTACTCCAGCACTCTGTGAAACGTCACCTATCCGTGTTCCCCACAGATGCTGCCTGACCCGCTGAGTTACTCCAGCACTCTGTGAAACGTCACCTATCCGTGTTCTCCACAGAGATGCTGCCCGACCCGCTGAGTTACTCCAGCACTCTGTGAAACGTCACCTATCCACGTTCTCCACAGATGCTGCCTGACCCACTGAGTTACTCCAGCACTCTGTGAAACGTCACCTATCCGTGTTCCCCACAGATGCTGCCTGACCCGCTGAGTTACTCCAGCACTCTGTGTCTTCTTTTTGTAAACCAGCATCTGCAGTTCCCCGTTGTCATTGTCCTCCTCTGTAAACCTCCCCTCCAAAGCCTCCACAACCTTCCGGTAACCGGGGCGACCAGAGCTGGGCGGTCACGGTGGCGCGGCGGTAGAGTTGCCGCCTCACAGCGCTTGCAGCGACGGAGACCCGGGTTCGATCCCGACTACGGGCGCCGTCTGTACGGAGTTTGCACGTTCTCCCCGTGACCTGCGTGGGTTTTCTCCCAGATCTTCGGTTTCCTCCCACACTCCAAAGACGTGCGGGTTTGTAGTTTAATTGGCTGGGTGTATGTGTAAATTGTCCCTAGTGTGTGTAGTCAATGTGCGGGGATCGCTGGTCGGCGCGGGCTCGGTGGGCCGAAGGGCCTGTTTCCGCGCTGTATCTCTAAACTAAATTAAACTAAACTGCGCACAATGCTCCAAATGCGGCCTAACCTAAGTCCTATGGAGCTGCAAACAGACACACAGTGCTGGAGTAACTCAGCGGGACGGGCAGCATCTCTGGAGAAAAGGAATAGGCGACGTTTATCGGGTCGAGACCCTTCTTCAGACTGAATCGTGACTTCATATGTCTGTAGAAGCTGAATTAGGCCATTGTGCCCATCAGGCCTACGCGACATCCTGACTCATATACTCAATACTCCGACCGATGAAGGCAAACGTAACAGAGGCCGTCTTTATCGCTCGATCTAACAAAGACACAAGGTGCTGGAGTAACTCAGCGGGTCAGGCAGCATCTTTTAATTTAGTTTAGGGATACAGTGCGGACACCAGGCCCTTCGGCCCATCGGGTCCACGCCGACCAGCGATCCCCGCACACTAACACTATCCTACACGCACTAGGGACAATTTACACTTATGCTAAGCCAATTAACCAGCACGTCTTTGGAGTGTGGGAGGAAACCGAAGATCTCGGAGGAAACCCACGCAGGTCACGGGGGAGAACGTACAAACTCCGTACAGACGGGATCGAACCCGGGTCTCCGGCGCTGCGAGCGCTGTGAGGCAGCAGCTCTACCCTCTGCGCCACCGTGACCGCCCCTTTTCAAGGATCAGTCTCTGGAGAAGATGGGTAGGGCGGTCTGAAGAACAGTCCTGACCCACATGCGTCACCCACGTGCGTCACCCACCGGCCCACGTTCTCCAGAGATGGTCCCGCCTGGCCCGCTGAGTTACTCCCGGCACTCCCGGCGCCTTCTTTCTGTCAACCGACACCTGCGGTTCCTCGTTTCTGCCGTGCTGCTAAACCTGGTCGGCACGCCCTCCAAACCCTCCACACCGCTTGCAGTACTGAAGGTGGGTGGGGGGTGGGGGGTGGGGGAGGAGGTGGGTATTGGGGCTGGGGGGGTGACTAGGACTGCTTCCTTCTGGGTATGGGCTTCAACGAAAGCATGTCTAGCAAGGCATTATTGGACGCCAATGGGGGGAATTAGTGAAAGGGACGGATAATCGGTTCTAGGCCGGTCGTCATGGAGACCGGCTCGCTGGTGAATCATGTAGGCCCCGGCACTCCCTGATTAACACATCATTCTTATTCACCTCAGCGCTCTCCACACAAGGAGCTGAGACTTCACTTTCAGACTTTAGAGAAACACCGCGTGGGGAAACAGGCCCCTTCGGCCCACCGGGTCCATGCCGACCAGCCAGCACTATCACACACACACACACACACACGCATGCACGCACGCACGCACGCACGCAGGCATGCACGCGCGCACGCGCACACACACACACACACACGCACACACACACACACACACACACACACACGCACGCACGCACACACACACACACACACACACACACACAGACCACACACACACACACACACACACGCACACACACTAGGGGCAATTTACAATTACCACCAGAGGTGTACAAAATCATGAGAGGAATAGATCGGGTAGATGCACAGAGTCTCTTGCCCAGAGTAGGGGAATCGAGGACCAGAGGACATAGGTTTAAGGTGAATAGACAATAGACAAGAGGTGCAGGAGTAGGCCATTCGGCCCTTCGAGCCAGCACCGCCATTCAATATGATCGTGGCTGATCATCCAGAATCAGTATCCCGTTCCTGCCTTCTCCCCATACCCCCTGACTCCACAATCAGAGGACATAGGTTCAAAGTGAAGGGGAAAAGATTTAATAGGAATCCGAGGGGTAAACCTTTTCCACACAGAGGGTGGTGGGTGTATGGAACGAGGTGCCGGAGGAGGTAGTTGAGGTTGGGACTATCCCATCGTTTAAGAAACAGTTGGACAGGTACATGGATAGGACGGGTTTGGAGGGATATGGACCAAGTGCAGGCAAGTGGGACTAGTGTAGCTGGGACATTGTTGGCCGGTGTGGGCGAGTTGGGCCGAAGGGCCTGTTTCCACACCATGAGGTACACAGAATGTAGACAGTCAGAACCTTTCGGACACAAAGTGCTGGAGCAACTCAGCGGCTCAGGCAGCATCTCTGGAGAAAAAGGACAGGTGAGGTTTTACATAGGTGCAGGAGTATGCCATTCGGCCTGCACCGCCATTCAATATGATCGTGGCTGATCATCCAAAATCAGTACCCCGTTCCTGCTTTCTCCCCATATCCCTTGATTCCGTTAGCCCTAAGAGCTCTATCTAACTCTCTCTTGAAAACATCCAGTGGATTGGCCTCCACTGCCTTCTGTGGCAGAGAATTCCACAGATTCACAACTCTCTGTGTGTGGCTGAATGTGTCCTAGTGCATCAGTCACTGAAAGGAAGCATGCAGGTACAGCAGGGAGCGAAGAAAGCCAATGGAATGTTGGCCTTCATAACAAGAGAAGTTGAGTCTAGGAGCAAAGAGGTCCTTCTGCAGTTGTACAGGGCCCTAGTGAGACCGCACCTGGAGTACTGTGTGCAGTTGTACAGGGCCCTAGTGAGACCGCACCTGGAGTACTGTGTGCAGTTTTAGTCTCCAAACTTGAGGAAGGATATTCTTGCTATTGAGGGTGTGCAGCGTAGGTTTACCAGGTTAATTCCGGAATGGCGGGACTGTCGTACGTTGAAAGACTGGAGCGACTAGGCTTATATACATTGGAATTTAGAAGTATAAGAAAATAACTGCAGATGCTGGTACAAATCGAAGGTATTTATTCACAAAATGCTGGAGTAACTCAGCGGGTCAGGCAGCATCTCGGGAGAGAAGGAATGGGTGACGTTTCGGGTCGAGACCCTTCTTCAGACTGAATTTAGAATTTAGAAGGATGAGAGGGGATCTTATTGAAACATATAAGATTATTAAGGGGTTGGACACGTTAGAGGCAGGAAACATG